>NW_011888942.1:935941-974998 GCF_000151845.1 Pteropus vampyrus
TATACCATATATAAATATCAACCAAAATGAATTAAAAACTTTAAGGTAAGATCTGAAATCATACAACTTCAAGAAGAAAATCTAAAGGGTGAATTCCTTGATATTGATCTTCACAATGATTTTTTTTGGCTTTGACACCAAAAGCAAAGGCAGCAAAAGCAAAAATAAACAAGTGTGATGAATCAAACTAAAAATTTACAAAACAGAGGAAGTCATCAACAAAATAAAAAGGCCATCTATGGAATAGGAGAAAATATTTGCAAAAAATGCCCGATAAGAAGTTAATATTCAAAATTTACAAGGAATTCATACAACTCAATAGCTAAACAAATAAATAAATGACAAAATAACCTAACTAAAAATGAGCATAGAATCTGAATAAACATTTATCCAAAGACATACAAATGGCAAACAGACCAATGAAAAGATGTTCGACATCACTGATTACCAGGGAAATGCAAATCTGAGCCACGACGAGATATCACCACATACTATTAGGATGGCCATTATCAAAAAAGAAGTAACAAATGCTGGCAAGAATGTAGAGTAAAGTGACCCCTTGTATACTGTTGGTGGGAATGTAAAATGCTACAGCCATGATCAAAAACAGTATGAAGGTTTGTCAAGAAGTTAAAAATAGAACTACCATGTAACCCAGCAATTCCCCTTCTGGGTATAGCCTTGGAAACAAAACCAGTATCTTGATGAGATGTATGCCCGCTTATGTTCATTGCAGCATTATTCACAACAGCCAAAGTATGGAAACAATCTGCCAATGGATGAATGTATAAAGAAAATATAGTATATATAGTAAGACAGATGAATCTATAGAATGTAGTAAACATATAATGGGTAAAGAAAATGTAGTACACACACACACAGTGGAATATTATTTAGCCTTGAGAAAGAAGGAAATTTTTTAATTTGAAACAACATTGTTGAACCTGGAGGGCATTATGCTAAGTGAAATAAGCCAGACAGAGAGAGCATGGTATCACTTATGTGTGAAATCTAAAAATAAAAAGTCAAACTCATGAAAATAGAGAGTGCAAAAGTGGTTGTGAGGATCTGGTATTTGGGGAAATAGTGAGAGTTTGGTAAAAGTGTACAAACTTTCAGTTATAAGATTAATAAGATAGGATCCAATGTATAACAAGATGATTACAGTTGATAACACTTAATTATATAAATGAAATTTGTTAAGAGAGTAGAACTTATATGTTCTCACCAAAACAAACAAACGAAAAAGATAGATGTGTGAGGTGGTGGATTTGTTAACTGAATGAAAGATTCTTTGACAGTATATACACATATCAAATCGTCACGTTATACATCTTAAATATCTTAAAATATTATTTATCAATTTGACCTCAGTAAAGCTAGAAAAAATTATGTCTGCATAATTAAATCCTGAGGGATTTAACCTTCACTATACCAATTTATATAACTCATTTTTATGAAATGTCCTGTAATTATTCTGGCATCTTTTCTACATGCGATTTTTAATGAAAAAAGTCCAAAAACTTGTAAGGAATAAGAGTATCCTAGTTTATGAAATATGATCCTTCACCTAACATCTTTGCTTTGCTCAAATAACAATGTTCTTAGTTAAGCCACATCTTATTTTATTATAAATACTCTTAATTTTTCCCAAAGTCCTCAGGTCTAGGACTCCTTCATTTTCTTAACTTGCTTTATTGATTAATAACCATTAAGTCTATATATAAATGCTATGACTAGATTTGAATACTTGACAAAGTTAATGATTTGAAACTTTGATAATAACAATGTAATATCACATTTCTCCCAGTCAATAAAAAATATGATTGAGAAAAAGTCCAAGAGATAAAGAGAAAATCACGATCTCTGTTTGACATTAGGACCTACCTGTGCACTAATGTTAGAGTGGAGAAGAGGGAGCTGGATATCCAGGCCTTTGCCTTTCAAATCTATAATTTTGAAACAGATTCTGTAGTTTGGAGGCTACTACTTATTCTGTAGAGGTCTCATTTTCAGCTCTTTCTGCACATAAACATTGTACTTTGCGAACACATAATCTCATGTTTCTTTATTGACCTCCTTGGGATGTTCTGCATGCCATATTTTCCCGATTATCTTCAGCTTTTGATTCTAATCAAGTATCAACACTATAAGCCCAAGATTTAGTAAAACTTTTTTTTCTATGCACACACAATTTATCAATACAAATCAGCATCTTATTTTACTCAATTTAGTTTTGACTCTCTTGTCAGAATAAACTCTTTGAAAGTATGTGGCCTGTTAAAATTACTTCTGTAGTTTTTGTGTCTTGTTCAGATTCAGGTTAAAATAAACCTTCTATAAATGTGAATTGAATTGTTACTAAATGATTACATTTAATAGATCATAATTTTATAGATATTCATAGAACAAATAAGTCGATAATCTTTATATTTAAGTCATCATTGTAGATGTATATCCTTAGTTTCTACTTGTTAAGGAATCTTTAAGGAACTTACAATGCAGTCTCTATCCTGAAGAAATTTCTGGCACAAGGAGAAAAGACATAATCTCAAATAACTATAGAAAATAAATTATAATTAATGTTATCCCATGATCTACATTGGAATACTTATGAATTTACAGATTAAAAAGGAAAAACAAATCATTTTCACCTAGAGTGTTAATAAGAAGCTTCATAGAGAAGATGCTTATCTTTAAATATGAGCCAACCTTTTTAAAAATATACAGAATTTTAAGGTAGAGCTTGGGATAAGATGGCCATAAAAGCAAAATAGAGATTGACAAGGGCAAATGTAATGAGATATAAATGTGTAAAGGTGTCGAGATATAAATGTGATTGATAGTTTTGCTAAAGATTGGTCTACAACAAAATTAGAGCAGTTAAGAATGCCACAACAAAAAGCTGAAAGCATTTATTCTCTAGGCAACAGGTTTTAAATTGGAAGCGATGAAATTAAAGAGGTGTTATAAAACAAGTAATGTTCAGAACTGGTTGAAGAAATAAGAAGCAAGCAGCTGGAATAACTTAGTTGCACAGCATGAATAAATAAATACAAGGGAAATAGCTACAGAAATGTAACCATAGAGATAGGAACAGTTATCAGTTCCTTCTTAGTGGTAATTCACAAACGATACTTCAGAAATTCTAACCGGGTTGAACTAAAATAAGAACAGTTTATTCCCTTTCTGAAGGAAATATCTATTCAAGTCAGATGTCATATTTTATTTTAAAACATTTTTATTGACTATTTTTTCAGAGCAGTTTAAACTTGACAGCAAAATTGAGGGAAAAGCATAGAGATTGTCCATGTAACACCAGCCCGTACACATGCATAACCTCCCCAATTATCATTATCCCTCATCAGAATTAAACATTTGTTACAATTGATAACCCTTTATTGACACATCATAATTACCCAGAGTCTATAGTTTACAGTACAGTTCACTCATGTGTTGTACATTTTATGAGTTTTAACAAATGTATTATGATGTGGATCCACCATTATGGTATCATAGAGTATTTTCACTACCCTAAAAATCCTTTGAGCTCCATCATCCCTCACCGCACCCCAAACCTAACAACCATTGACATTTTTACTATTTTCATAGTTTTGTCTTTTCCAGAATATCATGTAGTTGAAATCACATAGTATGTAACCTTTCAGACTGGCTTCTTTCACTTAATATATGCATTTAAGGTACCTTGATGTCTTTTCATGGCTTGGTCACTGATTTCTCTTTAGCACTGGAATAATATTCCACTGTCTAGATTTACCACATTTTACTTATCCGTTTACCTGCTAGAGGACATCTTGGTTGTTCTCAGATTTGGTAATTATTAATAGAGCTTCAGTAAACATCTTTGTACAGGTTTTTGTGTGGACGTAAGGTTTCAGCACACAAATACCAAGGAGATTGATTGCTGAATCCTATGGTAAGGGTAATTAGGTTTGCAAGAAACTGTCAAACTGTCTTCCAAAGTGGCTGTATCGTTTTGCATTTCCACAGCAATGAATAAGAGTTTCTGTTGTTCTCCATCTTTGTAGTATTTGGTGTTGTCAGTGTTCTGGATTTTGGCCATTCTAATAGGTGTGTACTTCATTGATGTTTTAACTAATGACATACGATGTGCAGCATCTTTTTATAAACTTAATTTCAATCTGTAAATCTTCATTGGTATTAACATCTTCAATGCATATTTTGATTAAATTGTTTTCTTACTGTTGAGTTTTAAGAGTTCATTGTATATTTTGAGTAATAGTCCATCAGATGTGTCTTTTCCAAGTCTGTGTCTTATCTTCTCATTCTCTTTACATTGTTTTATGTTGTACAGAAGTTTTTAATTTTAATAAAGTCCAGCATATTAATTATTTCTTTCATGGATTATGTTTTTGGTATTATATCTAAAAAGTCATTGCCACATCCAAGTGTAGATTTTCTTTTATATTATGTTCTAGGAGTTTTATAGCTTTGTGGTTTTTAATTACATCTGTGATTCATTTTGAGTTAATTTTTTGTGAAGAGTATAAGGTCTGTGATCAAATTCATTTTTTAAAGTAAATATTCAAATAAGTAACATATTTATTCTTGCCTAGACTAAAGTAGGCTGAATAGCATTTTTACATAATATGAGTACATAGTACTCTTACATAATCTCAATTTGCTCAAGGAGAAAGTCTTTATAATGTCAAAACTTTAGATTTAATGAATAAAGATTCATAGAAAAGTAATCATTATCCTCAGTCTCCCAATATACAGAGACCCAAGTTATATCAAAATTCACATATCTGAGCTCAGAATGTTAATTCTTATCAAATATGTAATTTTTCAGAAGTGCAAAGGCTTTTAAATTCTTCTGGTTTTACATGTGGATAACAGTATTTCAGTGGCATTGCTGCTGTCTTTTGTAGCTTTATCCAGTTTTTACTAATCACCCAGAGGTGATTATACAAAATATGAAAACTGGAAGTTTTTTTGTTAATAATTAGACATACTAATAACATCTTTGTATTAGTTCTGTGTCCTACATTTAGCTATAAAATACTTATTTTTAATTGAAGTTTTCATTAAGGTAATTATATTTCTGAAGCTGTTGTATTAAATAAGTAATACAGAAAGATCATAGGTATTCTTAACCCAGCTTTACCCAATGGTAATATCTTGAAAAATTATAGTACAATATTGCAACCTAGATATTAACATGATAAAATCCACCTATATTATTCAGGTTTCACTATTCTTACTCATAAGCGTGTGTGTCCTATATAATTCTATAAAATGTGTGCGTTCATATATCTTCCCCACTAGGATCTCTGGTATTGCCTTTTTATAAACATATCCACCACTCTCCCAACCAGCTCTCCCTCTCTCCCACCCATGGTTCTACCCTCTATCAATCATTAATCTTCTCTTCATTTCTAAAATTGTGTTATTTCAAAGGTGCAACATAATTAACATTTGTGGGGGGCGGGGGCTTGAACAACAGAAATTTATTTTCTCATAGTTCTGGAGGCTGGAAAGTTCGAGATAAGGTTCCAACAGGGTTCAGTTTCTTTTCTTTCCAGGAAAGAATAAAAAATTTAATAATAATAACACATAAAAATGATAGTTTATTATTTTTATATCAATTATGTCATGTGAAAAAATAATCTTATAAGATAGACACTTATATAAGTATCCTTTATTATTAGCCTTAACTGACAATTTAGAAAACTGAAGTCCAGAGACATTAAGTGTGGCAAAACCAAGGTCAAAACTCAAGTATTCTGACTCCCCAAATCTGCATTCTCTTTTCCACACCATGATATTGTTCCGCTTTCCTGATTCTCTTTATTTTGGAGAGTAGATATCCAGAAGAGGGATTGCTAGGTCCATGATAATTCTATTCTTAATTTTTTGAGGAAACTCCCTAAAGTTTTCCACGGTGGATGTATCAATTTATATTCCTACCAACATTGTATGAGGGGCCATTTTTTCTAACAACTTCTCCAACACTTGTTATTACTTGTCTTGTTGATAATACCAATTCTAACAGGTGTGAGGTGGTTAACATTTTGGTGATGGCTTTTATCAATTAGCACAATTCCCCTGAGATTCATACAAGTTGTTGCATGTATTATTCTTTTTAATTGATGAATAATATTAAATTATACGAATATACCACAGTTTGTTTAACCACTTATGCCTTAAAAGACATCTAGACTATTTCTAGTTTTGTCTATTAAAAATAAAGCTGTTATATTCTTGTGTGAATATAAGTCTTTATTTCTCTGGAAAAAATGCCCAGGATTGCAATTGCTAGGCCATATAGTACTTATATGTTGAGATTTTTAAAAAATAACCAAGCTATTTTTCAACAGTGTTTAAGTGATTTAACTTCTCTACTTCTTCAACAGTATATCTATATCTATGTATATATGTATGTGTGTATGTGTGTGTATGTACACATATATATAGCATTTTAATATATAAAGATTTCTTCTAACTCAATATCAAGTTTATTCCAAAGCTATGTATGTAGGATTGTTTATTAATTATTAATAATAATTAATTGGCATAAATATTTTTACAGATATTTACTAAAAAAGATATGTGGATGGTATATAAGCACACTAAATGCTCAGCCTTGCTAGTTACTAGAGAAAAGTAGCTATTCAAACCACGAGACACCACTGCACACCAACTAGAATGACTTCAATGAAAAATATTCTCTGTGTTGAGGATTTGGAGCAACTGAAACTCTGATACATTGTTGATGAGAAAATTATACGTATTTTGGAAAGCAGGCCTAACAGGTTTGTTAAAAATGTTAATACACTACTCAGTTATTCACTCTTAGATATTTATCCAAGAAAAAAATTTTATGTCTGTACAAAAACTTGTACACAAGTGTTCATGGAAACTTTTAGCAAATGCTACAAAACTGAAAAGTCTAAATCTATTGGTAAATAAATAGATAAACAAATTGAGGTATCTGCACACAATTCAATACTACTCAATAATAAAAATATCAAGCTACTGATGCATATAACATGATTAGTCTCATAATAATAACGTGTTGAGTACAAAAGTCTAAACAAACAAAAAAGTACATAAATTATCATTTCATTTATTTTAAATTTTATGACATTCAAACTAATCTTTAATAACAGAAAACCATGCACCTGTTGCCTGGGAGTCTGGGGGTAGGGAGTGGGGGAAGTAAGAAATTACTAAGAGGTGTGATGAAACTTTGTGTATGATGGAAATGTTCATTGTCTTGATTGTGCTGACGGTGTCATTGATGTATACATATGTCATCAAATCTCTGACTTAAAATATAAACAATTTATTGTATTTTAATTAGACCTCTAATGGTCAGGAAAATGCAGCTCAAAACTATAATGAGATATCAACTCACATCTATTTGGGATGGCTATTATTTAAAAAAAAAAGATATCAAGTAAGGTCGGAGAGGATGTGGATAAACTGGAACATTTCCAGACTCTTGGTAGGAATGTAAAATGCTGCAGTCACTATAGAAAACAGTATCGAGTTATCTCAAAAAATTGGAAATAGAACTATCATATGATACAGCAATGTCAGTTCTGGGAATTTATCAAAAATAATTGAAATCAGGATCTCAAAGAGATAGCTGCACCTCTAAGATCATTTCAGCACTATCACAGTAACCAAAATATGGAAACAATCTAAACATCCATAACTTGATGAATGGATAAAGAAAATGTGACACATACATTACAGTGGCATGTTATTCGACCTTAACGAAAAGAAAATCATGCCATATGTGATGATATAGATGAACCTTGAGAATATTATGCTAAGTAAAATAAGCTGGTCACAGAAAGACAAATGTGCGTTATCCCACTTACATAAGGTATCTGAAATAGACAAACTCATAGAAACAGAGCAGAATGATGGCTACTAGGGGTTTGGGAGAGGGAAAAATAGGGAGATGCTGTTCAACAAGTATACAATTTCAGTTACGCAAAATAAATAAATTCTAGAGATTTGCTTTACAACATTGTGCTATAGTTAATACTGTATTAAGCATATACATATTTGTTAATAGATTAGACTGCATGTTAAGCATTCTTACCACACACACACACAAATAATCTAATGAGCAATCAGTCATTATTATAAACTTTTGAGGAGAGTATGATAAAATTACATCTTCATTTTAAAGGATGATACTTTTGTAAATTTGATTATGGAAAGGATATGCAATATAAGCAGGTGTTCTTTAGGAGTCTGGTATGCTATTGTAGCAATCCAACTAAAAGATAAAGACCTGATATTAAAATTCAGTCTGAAATTATATGTTACTCTGAAATAATAATCAAGAAAAAATGATTACAGATATATCATGATGCTGAGTGTACTATTCTCCTTAACAGTAAATTTTTTAATGACAAAATATTTGTCTCGGTTATAATTAACTCACAAAATTTTTAGTTTGAGCAGTACATTTAAAAATTAAAATGATTGCTAGAATTTATGGAGTAAGGAATTAGGATCTGACTAGTTCTTCCCTACACAAATTATCTGGCATGTAGAGAAACTGGAGACATCAGAAAAGAGCTCAGTAGTAATTAATGGACTGAAAAATAATGTATATTGGGGAAAGTTGAATGATGTAAAACTTTTAACTAAACTAGAAAGTTACTAAATTGTGATGAACTAGATTGTAAAGAATTCTGAGTGATAATTAGAAAATTTTAATTTCCAGTAAGAAAGTTATTTATTTTTTTTGCCCTGGGTTTTTAAGAAAAAATGTTTTTCCTTAAAAGAACTTTGAAATATTAAATAAGCTTAGATAAAATGGGAAATTATAGCAATGCTTTCTATCCAGTGCTCTTTTCATTCTTGAGGTTTGATGATGTTCAGTTTATTCAACCATGGTGAAGGTGGAAAATGCATTTCATTTTTGTATCATCAAGTGGGGAAATAACTATATTAACTGACAGGTTTTTTTCCATATATTTGTTGTTTCTTGATTAATTCTCCAGTTATATTCAATATTACTCTCTGAATCATTGCAACAATCTTACATATATAAGGTCAATTGATTAAATTATATGTTGAATCTAATACGTATAACTATTTCTTAAGAAAAAAATCAGAAATTCGGTCTATTTCTCTCAATTTCCTTATTCATGTATATTTTAACATAACAATATTATAATGTGCATATCATTTTGATAACTTTTTATACTTGAAATTTTGCATATATATTTGTCATGTTATAAACGTATAAATATTATTATATTGTTAAATAATATTTGTTTTATGAATATAGCATATTTGGAGTCCATTCCATTATACAAATCATTTCAAAATTTTAACATAAAAATTTTTGCAATATACACTTTTTTAATAAAATTTATTGGGTGACAGTTAATAAAATGATACAGGTTTCAAGTATACAATTAAATAACACATCATCTGTGTGTTCACCACTCAAAGTCAAATCTCCTTTTGTCACCATATATTTGACTCTCTTTATGCTTATCTACTCCCTTTCCCCACTCTCCCTCTGGTAACCACTAAACTGTTGTCTGTGTCTATAAGTTTTTGTTTGTTTGTCTTGTTCATTTGTTGCTTTCAGTTTTACATTTCACATATGTGTGAAATCTTATGGTTCTCAATTTTTTCTGTCTGACTTATTTCACTTAGCATGATAATCTCAAGATTCATCCATGTTGTTGAAAATGGCAGTATTTCATCTTTTCTTATGACTGAGTAATATCCCATTGTATATATGGACCACATCTTCTTTCTCCAATCAACAATCCAAGGGCACTTCAGTTGTTTTCATGTGTTGGCCTCAGTGATAATGCTGCAATGAACATCAAGATGTATATATCCTAATGAATAAATGTTCTGAAATTGGGGGGAGTAGATACCCAGAAGAAGGATTGCTGAGTCATATGGTAATTCTAGTCTTAATCTTTTTGAGGAAACTTCATACTGTTTTGTATAGTTCCCATCAGCACTGTATAAGGGTTATTTTTCTCCACCACCTTTCTAACAGTTGTAATTAACTTGTCTTTTTGATAATAACAATTCTTACAGGTATGAAGTGGTATCTCATTGTGATTTTAATTTGCATTTTCCTAATAGCTAATGAAGTTGAGCATCTTTTCATATGTCTGTTGGCCATTTGTGGCCAGCAATGCAAACTTCTATATATTAATTTTTTTCTGCCTTGATCTACTATTTTGAATTATATTCTTCTGAAGCCTTTGTAAGAAAACTGTTGAGTCAAAGACCTTAAAAGTTTTTCAGATTCTTTAAAAATATTGGCAAATTACTTTCTAAAAATTTGAGTCAATTTTCTAACAATATAATTACATTTTCAATGTATATACTCTTTCTCAAATGTATGGGATATTCTCATTAAAATAATAACAAATACCTTTTGCTAATTTGAAAAACAAATTATTGCATTAATTGTCATACTTTACAGTGTTAATAAAAGCCAACCTGTTAGCAATTAATTATTTTTAAAGAACAATGGGATCAACAATGTGAAACACCACACTTTTAAAATTAATTAATAAAGTATTTGTTCATATATATGTTAATGAAAGTTAGTACCTGAAAATCACCAAGTAGGTTTTTGAGAATCTTAGATATTAACATTATCAAAATTATCTTCATTATTTTTCCCTGCTCTGCCTTAGTATTTTCCTACTAAAGAGACATGAGGGTGAAAAAGAAGTAGAAACGTTCCAATTGAAGTTGTCTCATTTTCACACGTTTGCATAGAGTGAAGTAAAAGTTTTTATCTAGAATTGTGTCAACTACTTTGTTTTTCTCCCTGCATACTAGAAGTGCATTAGATGACCCTACATGCCATTGTGAGATCAAATTTTGATAAACCAATTTAATCTGATTATTCCCCTAATAAGGCTTCTCATCGTTTACCAAATTTAAAGCAGAAGAGTCACCTCATCAAGTTCTTTGATAATGTGTCTTCAATCTACATTTTTATCCTAATTTGTACTACAGGAAACATATTCCAGATGCTTCAGTCAAGCAAGAATATTTGTTCTTCCTTAGAGAGACGCCAGGTCTCCCTGCTTTTGTGAATCATCTACCCTGGGCTATTTTTTGTCCTTGGAATATTTCTTTCTATGGTAACTATGTCTGAATATAAATGACACCAACTCAAAAAAGTTTTTCTGATAAACCCAATGAGATGTGATTTTTTTTTTACTTCTCTTATCTTCCAGAAAACTTTGTTTTCAGAAGTGCAGTATTGCTTAATGTTTAAGATAGCCAATTTTGAAACCAACTGCCTGTGTTACATTCATGGCTCCTCTGCTTAGTAATTATGAAATATTAGACAAATTATTTAACCAATTTGTTTTGTAGTATATTCATCAGAAAGTGGGATATCAATAGTATCTACCTCACTAGATTGCTGCAAAAATCAAATGAATACTTAAAATACTTAGAATAATTCATTGTACAACAGTTAATAATACATAATATTTTCAACTTTTAAAAAAATTATTGGTGCATAAAACTCAAAACTTTTATTATATCATTAGCATTATCGACCACCAAATTTCTCCTGTGCCCCACAGTACATACATGCATATACCTGTAAATGCAATTAAACAAATGTAATACAACATAGATATTGCTTTTTTTTATTTTTCTTCCAAATCATAATACTTAAACTGCTAACTTGCTTATATACATTATATATGATCAGTGTATCTGTAGGTATAGCCTTCATGCACCATTTCTCTGTAGAATATTTAATGGCATAAAATGTTTTTAAACAAATTTACTCTAATAACTTATTTATCCATTCTACAAATATCTAAGGAGCATTCACTCTATGCCAGAATTTCTTTCTAGGCCATGAAAATACATTATATGATAAACATGGTAGGTTGAATAATTAACTCAAAAGATATTTATTCTCTAGTCTCTGGAACTTTTTGAGTCTATTACTTTGTAAGCAAAAGGAACTTTGCAGATGTGGTTAAATTAAGAATTTTGGTAAGAGGCAAATATTCTGGATTATGTAGATGTACTCAGTGTTATTCCTACTCACAAAAGAAAGGAAGAAGTGTCCAAGTCAGGAGACTAGATGTGATGATAGAAATTAATGTTGGAGTGGTGTGCTTTGAAGATAGAAAAAAGGGATCACAAGCTCATTAATATAGACAGTCTCTATTGAATTTGTGATAACTTATTATAGAAATAAGAAACTAATATAATTGTTACAGTAACACTATCATTCAATCATACATTTGAATATCGATGTTATTTTATAATCCCCTCCCACATTATTCTTGGGTTTGCTAATAAAACTTACTTTTGTCAATGATACATTAACAAACATAACATTCAAAATATTGCACATAATATATTAAGGTTTCTCGTCTCTTATTGTTGGAAAACATTCTACTACCCTGTGAAAAATCCCAAACTGGCCTTTTTTAGAATAAAAGAAAACAAATGGATAGAGTTTGCAGCTATTCCAGCCATGTTAGCCTTAACAGTCATGTCCCAGATTCATTAAAAAGCCTAAAGATTACAAAAGCCGTGCAGCAGGAGTTTCTTTGGATAAAACTGAGTGAGGAAAGGACAAGTAGTAGAGAATGAGAGAGGAGGGATAGCAGGGCCATGGAGGCTGGGGGATGACATGGATTATGCTCTGATAGATAAGGGAAGCCACGAAGTGGCATCATCTGACTTATATTTTAAAATAATTATTCTTGCTGCTAAACAGAGAAGAGACTATAGCTGGGTAAGGATAAAAGCGCAAAATCCAATTAGAAGCTTATTGCAGTAGTTCAGATGAGAGATGATATTTGATATTTGGATCATGATGGAAACAGTAAAAATAGTGCAAATTTGTGAGTTAGGTTCAAGGATATTTTCAAAGCTGAGAAGAGAGGATTTGCTAATGGATTGAACATGAGTTGACTATAAGGTTTATCTTATTTGCTGATGTAGGGTAAACTGGGGCAACAGCAGGTTAGTGTTTGGGAGAGCAGGTAAATTATGCTTCAGTTTTGAAGATGTGATGTTGAAGATGTTTATCAGATGCCTAAGGGGAGATGCTAAGTAGGCAGTTGCCATTGTTACATAGACAAAGCCAGAGTTCAAGGAAGAGAACAGAACAGTCTCGTTGCAGATAAAATACTGTGAGCCATCATCATATCCATAGTAAAGGCATATCTCATTTGCATTTCACTTTATCATGCTTCACAGCTATTCTATATTTTATTACAAATTGAAGGCAAGACCCTCAACCAACAATATTATGACTCACTTTGTCACAATACTCACTTACTTTGTTGCGGTGGTTTCTAAATAAATCCATAATATATCTGAGGTAGGTCTGTATTTAAAACCGGGGGAAGAAAAGCTCTTCTAGGGAGAGAGTATAGAGAGGAAAGAGAAAAGCCCTGCAACTGAGTCCTAGGGCTTTCCAAAACTGAGAACAAAGGCAAAGAGAAGGAATCAGTACTTGTGGAGGAGGCTGTAATCAAATTTTATCTACCAATATGTTCTATGTGAAATCCACACAAAAAATCTCATTTAATTTTCTATTTTATATATGTAAATGACCAAGGTTCGGGAACTTAAACAATTTGCCTAATATTATAAGTGTGGTAACTAGCATGAATTCCCTAATTTATAAGTTCCCAATTCTGAAGTTTTAAACACAGATCTGACTATATTAAAGAACTAAGCCACATAGCCATCATTTTCTGTTCTTGTATAGAATTATTCACTAAAAATTACTAAGGTTTGTTTGACTTGTCATACACAATGCTTCTTGGGATTGGAATCCCTAGTTGCCCTCTATTTTACTAACTACAAAACTGTTTACAGCTGGGATATGTTCCATTATTACTCATTCTCTACTATGTAAGATAATTATCCAGAGCATAAAAAGAAGTGAATAAGGCTGTTGGAAGAGAACAGTCACATTACAACAATTCAGTTTGGTTATTACCGCATCAGTTCTCCCCTGTTGGTTTTATCCTCTCAATTGTTGAGCATTATCTTCCACTTTAAAAATCCTTTATACTTGGAGGGACCGAATAACATTTCATTAAAATTATCATAAAGCTGACAAGCAATGATGACTATAAATAATTTTACTGTGTAAGCCTATAGGATATAAACACTTCCTACTCTGATACAAAAAGGTGAATAGGCTTCATGGGGGAGTCGTAGAATCTAGGAGTTCAATTTTACTCTGTCTCTTCATATTTGAGCTGGAGGGATACAACATAAAAAGATTGTTTCTAAAGCAGCTTTTAGCACCTTTGGCTTTCTTTAATTTAAGCACCATAGAAATTAGGATTTATGATGAAGAGAATGTTTATATTGACAAAAAACAATTTTAAGACATGTAAAAGTAATCAATGTATCCGCATTATTTAAAATCAGACAGAAATTGGGTCACTTTTAGATTACTCATAAGGCTAACGTCCAGGGCCTCTATCAGTGAGAAAGTTGTGATTTAAAACGAAATAGTATATGCTTATGATTATATTTTCATATATATTAAATAATGTCACATATATGCGGGGTATGCTCATTTTTTTCCTAATAATAGCAAAGCATTGAAAAAAGTCCAAATACCACTTTCGAAAAATAAAATTCAAACTCCTGGACGAGGGACAGAATGCTCTTCACAACTCGGCCCTAATCTGTGTTCAAGGATATCTTCAGAACACGATTTTCTTCACTTTTACAAGCATACAGCCTGGGACTCAGAGCTACGAACCAAGCCCCGGGCATCAGACTTGAGGAGACAGAGATAGAGGAGATGATAATTTACTTATGAGAGTCCCAGCCCTTAATCTTATAAATTCTAAATCATTGTTTCTGGTCTGCATTCTAAGAGTCTACTTTTTTAAGAAGTGTATTTTGAAAAGCACTGGACTAACCCCATTTATTATTAGTCATTACTCTTCACTTCTGAACTCTTACTTATTCCATTCCCATTGCTGAGAATATTTTTCTTTTCTTTTTGGGTAATTAATTCCTATGATATTTGAAGTCCAAATCTACATCTCTATTCCTTGTAATATTTTTCCCTATGTGTGTTCCATTAGCATTTTGTATGTATTTCCCTTTTATTTCTTATAAACTCAAGCATAGATCACCAACTAGTTGTATTATCACATGGGAGCTTGTTAGAAATGAATCTCAGACTCCACCCCAAATTTACTGAATCAGAATCTATTTTTAACAAGATCCAAAGTGGATTCTTATGCACATTAAACTTTGACAAGTAATTCTTTTCACATTTCACAGTAGCTACTTTTTTAAAGGACATAATTTCCTCGGCTTTCAGCACAAAAACAAATATATAGTAAGTACTTACTATGAATATGCTAAGTTGAAAGTGTATTTGTAAAAGGATTTTTGTTGCTGCAAAGAAAACAGGAAGGAAATGTAAACATACAATAAAAAAAAGAATAATGATTAATACAAAACAGGAATACATAGGTGTATGAAAAATGTGATAGAAACAGTATTCATTATAAGATACTTCATTTTCATGGTCAAAGGACTCATTTCCTTTTGTGGCTTAGCAACCTTGTACAAGTAATGCTTAATGTTGCTTGGCTAACTTAAAATTCAATATTCTATTTTAGCCCATTTCAATGTCAAAAAGTGTTCTACAATGTTATTAATAGCACAAACCATTACCATGAAAACATTAGTACCTCTGTTTGCAGTAGTGATTTTAAAACAAGTTTGTATAAATGTTTCAAAAATCCCCAATGTGGAGTCAACTTCCTTGAAAGTCCTGATCAAAGGTTCTGGGGCGTGGCTTAGGAATCTGCATCCGTACTCCCCAGAAAATGTTGATTCACATTATCATGAGAGCTCTTGGCTGAGTATACAGTTATTTTTAGTTATTGGTTGAACTGTGTTCCTTCCAAAAGATATATTGAAGTCCTAACCACCAGTACCTCCGAATGTCACCTTAATTGGAAATATGGTAGCTGTAGATGTAATTAGTTAAAATGAGATAATACTGGAATGAGATGAGCCATTAGGTCGTCAAGAGGTAAGAGAGAGAGATGGAGAGACCACCAGATGAAGATGGAGGCAGAAAATGGAGTGAGGGATTGCAAGCCAAGAAACACCGAGGATTGCTGGCTGTCCTCCAAAGCTGGGAGAGAGGCATGGAATAGATTCTCCCTCAAAACCCTCAAAGGAACCAAGTCTGCCAACAGCTTGATTTTGGACTTCATGCCTCCATAACAGTAAGAAAATAAGTTTCTGTTGTTTTAAGCCACCTGGTTTGTAATATTTATTTTCACACCAACCCTAGAAAACATATTTATGTTTGTTTTGAGATAGTACAAGTGTCACTCTTGTTCTTTTCTTGTTGTCGTAGAGAACTGCCATTCTCAAACATTAGTGAATGTACCATGATCTCATTGGCTGTGTATACTATGATTCCTAAACTCCACCTTTTATCAACAGAATCTTTAAGAGTGGTTACTGGGCATCTGCTCCTTTCTAATATAGCAGACCTGCTGAGTATTTTTTATTTGAGACTACCAAACTCAAACCTTGTATTTCTTGGAAGGTTAGCGGGCAGTTCAAACCACAATATATCATTAAATTGCATTTATCTTTTTAAATACAATCAATAGATGGAAGTGAAGTATGCTTTCCAACTAGATCTTCCTAATTTCAAAGTCTATTCACTTTCTCCACTGTGACAGAGCTTTACCTTGAAGGCTATTGGGGGAGGAGGACAGAGGTAGGGTGAGCAGGGATGTTAGGTTCTCATTTGCAAATAGAGAATCTGAGTGGAGAGAATTTATTTGTGTTGAAGTTTTGAAAATTGCCTGCAGGAGATAATGAGTAGAGCAGATTAGCTAAAGTTAAGGGCATCTTTTGTAAAGCCTTGGTGTGTTTGGGAACATATGTGGTGGCGGGCAAAGTGTCTTCTTTCTTTTTATGCACAGAATCCAGCATCACGGCTGCAATCGGTAGTGCACAGTAGCATTTGAGAGTATTTGGAGGTGGCATCTTTGATATGACATTGGCAATCTCATCAAAGGCACTAACAAAACTGGCAATGAAGAGATTTCTTTAATTTAACTATTCTTCAAATAAATAAACCTAAGCCAAGTTTTCATCATTAAGATGTAAACTGAAATGTTACTTCATCAAAGAGACCTTTCTTTATTGTTGTTCCTGAAACAGAGAGCATTGCCCAGTTGCTCTAGCAGAGTATTCTGATTACATTTCTTCATAACTCTTATATCTCTCTGAAATTATAATTTGTATTTATTTGATTGCTTATGTAACATTGATTTCTCCTTCTGAAATAGACAACCTTTAAGCACAGGGGACTTGACCGTGTTGATCACAACTGAATCTTAGTCTAGAGAGATACCTGGAATATTCAAAGGTTCAAGATATTTGTGGAATGATTGAATAAATAATCCAGTGAGCTAGATCAAAAGAAGATAAATGTGGCAGTGGTGTGCAATAAATCATTGGATAGGATAGTTTGGATTTTTTATAGAACACTCATTTTGAAGCAACAAGGAATCATTTGTTGTATTTGGGATTCACAAGATATTTCATATTCTGGTAATCATGCTGATAAAGTCTCAATTATATAATTTTGGATTAGAATATATGTGACAAAAGTATGTACTTATATATACAAATGTATATTATTTGGATCTCTCTCTCCCTCACCCACAACACATATACATATATAAACACACTTTAAAAATACTTAAAGCTGAGACAACAAAATAAGGAATATTAATAACAAAAGTACTTAAAGCTACCAAGTATAAAAGTTTTTCATATTTTCAATTTGCTAGAATCAGTGCAAAATTATTTTAAGATTAAATAAGGACACACTTAAGAGGTTTTAGTGTTCATCTATTATGCATTGAGGATATACTAGTATGTGAAATAGTCACTAAACTCACGAGCTTCTGTCTGGATATTCAAATAAGTAAATGTTCATTTGACATATGGAACAGCTCAATGCTATGATAGAGGAAATAAAAAATGTACAGCGAGCATAGGTGTCTAGCTAAACTAGATATAGAAGAAATCAGGAAAAAAAAAAAAAAAACCTCCTAAGAGATGATGGTGGTTAAGCTGTGACACAGATGAGTTAAAACTACATAAATAATGGATGTGTGAGTGTGAATTTGTGTGTGTGTGTGTGTGTGCATTTGCATATATGAGTTTTGTGGTTACATAAGGGCAGAGATGAAGCAAAGCTAGAGCTCACAATGGGGGTTATCGCACTAGTGATCAGAAAAATAAAGGTAAAAGTATTTTGTATACATTTTGTTGACAAAAGTTATAAAATTTGACAATATCTAGCATTGTAGCAAATGTAAATCAAGGGTATTGTTTATATATTATTTAAGTAGAGATGTAAATTAACATAGTCATTTCAGAAAACTGGAATTACTTCATAATTGGACATACTCATACACTATAACTCAATAATCTTAATTTTAGACACATAATCACACCAAAAAATGTGTATATGTGTGTGTATAAATAGTAGACAAATACAGGTATTTTTATAGCATTACTGTCTGTTTGCACGGAAAAATTATGAGTGTGCCATGAAAAGAGTATTATTATTTATTTAATTCTGTATAACTCAGGTCTAGTGGAGGAGGACAAAAGTATGTGGGGACTTGTACTCATGGTAAGTAGACTGTATTAGCTGTGTTGATAATCTTGACAGAAATAGAAGCTGTGAGAATGGAAACAAGAGAAAGGACGAGATATATAGTTATCAGGTGCCTTTGATAGGATTTGTTGACTGGTTATGAGGATGAGAAAGGAGGAATATGAGTGACTAAAGGGGCCAACTCAGTTCATGGTAGTGCCAATTACTGAGATATTGAATATAGAAAAGGAAGCCAATTTGGGACATGTGAAGAGAGATATTGATTTCTACTTAAATAATAGGAAAGCATTAAATAAAACAGTAGCTCTTTGGTGTAGCCACAGTAATTTGCAGAGTATTGGATAAATTTAACAGTTTCTTTGGGTGTTTAAAAGTTTTTTTTTATAATGAAAAAAAATACTGAAATATAATTTTTTCCTACATTCTGCTTGAAACTGATTCATAGACAATTACCATGGTATCCCTCATATCACAGGTCAATATTTTTTTAAAACATAAAAATAGATCGTCTATCCATTTTAAGATGTTTTCTGTTGTTTGTACCATTATATATTTACAGATTACTTTTTAAAGCTCTCTTATCATTCTTGACACTTCAGAAAAGTGGATATTATCCCAAGTTGGCACTTAGTTTAATCTGCATATGGATGATTTTGTTTTTCCTCTTGTTGATCCTTGAAGACTTTCATTTGTCTCTCCCATATGGCAAAAATGGGTACATATTTTGTGAGCATCTGCAAGACAATATTTAATACCATCAAATTCCTAAGAAATTATGTTCCAGGTGACACATGTTTTCACAACCAGTGCAGTTAAAATATTTAATGTCATACTGCCTGAACAGAATAAAAATCAATTGTCAGTTTACTGAACAAATAGGAATATTATTTGATTCTCTATAATTTATTTTGGGCAAAACTGTATTTTAATTAATTTATTTGACCATTCAATGTGTTATTTTGATTATTACTTTTTCTGTTTGATCCAAATGTCCATCAAAAAAATGGAATCAGGATGAAGGTTGACATACAAAAGTGGTATGATATTGTAGATGACACCTTCAACTTCATGTTCATATGCCCTGTTGATACCAGTTGTGACCTAAAATTCTAGATGTTGAAACTTAGAGATTTTTTTAAACCTTGGAAACAAATGTTCGATCTCCTGATGTTTCTTTTGTATAAAATATTTTTAAATACTTCTTTTGGAGTTATCTTCAGGGTTAGATTATAAGCCATGCAAGGAAATAAGTACCATTGCTTCAAAGTTTTAAACCAAAACTTTATTGCTAGTTGTCAAACTCATTATTCAGTCACATTATCTCTGAGTAAAACTTTGGATGCTTCCAAAATTTAAATCTAAGATTAAAGGGCAAATGTGTTTTACTACTGATAGTATTAAAATAGATATGTCACTGGAGACAGCATTCATTTGGATGTATTATATCTTAGATGCTTTTCTACAAAATCTTTTGCATAGCTTAAAATTTATATATTTTTTTCTATACCAAGCTGAGTATGACACACATGATATTTTCCCCAGGAAGTTTTCTAAATAATGAAGAGATTACTAAACACTGCTATTAAAATCTCTGTTATTCCTCTGAACTAAGTCATTTTTTTTTTTTTTTTTTTTTTTTTTTTTTTTTGTTAAGAGCCAGAGAGTATTTGAGTCTCTATGGGCCATATTGTCTCTATAGCAACTATTCAACTCTACCATGGTAACAAGAAAACATGTATAGACTATATGTAAACAAATGGTTATGACTATGTTCCAATAAAACATTATTTACAAAAATATGCAGCAGGGTCCATCATATTTAACCTCTACTCTAAACAATCTTAGGTCTCTACTGAGTAGAAGTAACACATATTTTTTACCCTGTTTAAAAAATAATTAATAGATAATGGAAGGGCATATAATGAGTACTGTGTAAGCATAAGCGTAAAGTTAAATATCATAGGTAGAACTAAGAAAACATCTCCTGTGTATTGGAGAGGTTTCAATATTTATTGAATGAATAACAAATATCAGCCTTTATAATAAGAACAGGAGAAATAATAATGGAAAAAACAAACACAAATCCCAGTCAAAAGAAGCCTGCATTTAATGCTATGAAGAACATTCCTGTGTGCTTTGGAATGGTATTCTCTGATATGAGAGGCAAAGAGTTAAATAAAATCACTTATTTCTTTTCTTTTCTTTTCTTTTTTTCCATTCAGGTCTCCAAGACTTTCCATAACCCAAGCAGCAGATTAAACTATTTGCAGAATGAATAAGTAAGACAGGGATAAGAGAAAACAAAAATACTGCTGTATAGGTAATAAAATTGCAATATAAAGACTTTATACAATCTGACACATCTAAAGTGATGATAGAAATGGTGAAAATTCATATAGTAGCATCACTTCTAAATCTATATAAATGTAATTTTCTAGAAGAAATTAGAAATTAATAATTTGAGGGAATCTACTAGTAACTAAGGGCACTCCAAAGGTGCTCCATATAGGTTACTTCCTTGATTTTAAACTGAAACCACCTAGTGAATTTGAAATTATTTTTTATATTTGTCACATATTAAAGGTAGAGCTTAAAAAAAACATTCTAATCAACCAATAAAAAAATCTAAATCAAATAACTGAATTTTTCTACAAAAAAACTATGCTGCTAACATTATAATAAACTGTACACAAAAAATAATATGAATAAGAATATTAGAATTATTATAAGTACTATTATAAAGATAAGAAACTTTCCCATTAATTAAAATCTTAAGACTTGGCTTATACTAAATAGCAAAAATCATCTTCTTAATTTCCGAATTTGTTTTCAGGAAAAAGAGTCTTTAGATGTGACTTTTAATCTTCCTTTGCAAATAATTTTAATAACTGTTCAGTCATAACAGTAGAACATATACTGAATACAAAATATTATCATTATCCACTGATAATGATATCTACCTTTTGTACAAAGCAAGTCAATTACTTTATATGACATTCAAGAGATGACATTCTGCCTACTACCAGAGCAAAAACCAGCTGTAAAGATTTGTGGGAAAATTTTGTATTTATTTCTCACATGCACTGTTATCTAAGACTTTGTGTAAAGAAATTTTGACTTCGTGAAATTTTGACCTAGTTGAAAGCTAATCCCTGTAGAAGAAATAATTTCACTCTATGCACTATACCAACCTCATAGAATAATCAATAGAATATAGAGAAAATGCTTTAACTATACTTGGCACAGTGTGTAAGATTTGATTTCATTTATATGAGATACCTAGAACAGGCAAATTTATAGAGACAGAGAGTACAAAAAATTACTATGGGCTGAGGAAAGGAGGGCATAGGGAGTTAGTGTTTAATAGCTAAAGAGTTTCTATTTAGGATGATGAAAATTCTGGAAATAGATAGTGGTGATGGTTGCACAACAACATGAATGCTCTTAAGCCACTGAATTGTATACTTAAAAATAATTAAAATGGTAAATTTTATGTTATGTATATTTTACTACAATAAAATTATTTAAAATAATATTTAAGAAGTCTCAAACTCTAGCTTCTACTGAGAGAAACAGTACAAGCTACTGCTAGGTTAACTACATCTTGTTATATGTAAGAAAATGAGGATAAACTAAAAGTCTTCATGTTACCCTCTTTTTAAAAATTTAAAAATTTATTATAGTTGTGTAAACTTCAATGTTCAACACTTATTATCAGTTCTAGCTCCCATATCATATAGCATAAGATTATTTTGAATTCATTACATTTTACTTTATACATTTGTTATCTAAGATAAAATTACTATTTAAATGGTTATTTAATTAAAATATTACTTACCTGGAACAAAAATATTGTTTTGGTCTGTTCATTTGTTTTTTATTATTTATTTTATTTGTGTGTGTGTGTGTGTTTGTTTGTTTACTCCAAATAACATATAACATAAATCTTTTTGGAATATGCTATATCTGGTTCTGATGTGTTCAAGATGCCCAAGTTTTAAAATTATCTAGACCTGTAGAGTCTAGAATAACATGAAAAGATACTCGACTTCACTAGCTATTAAGGAAATGCAAATCAAAACCACAGTGAGAAACTCTCTCACACCTATTAGAATGGCAATCATAAATAGGACAAGTAATAAGTGTTGGAGAGGTTGTAAGAAACTCTCATACAAGTGAAATCATATGGTTCTCTATTTTTTATGTCTGATTTACTTAATTTAGCATGCTAATCTCAAGATCCATCCATGTTGTAGCAAATAACAGTATTTCATCTTTTCTTATTGCTGAGAAATATTCTATTGTATTCATGTATGAACAATTTAAATAAGGTCACGCTACAGTAGATCATATGATACCAGAATTTTTTGATTGTTGCAAGTATGAAAAAATTACAGTCTCTCTCTGTTAAAGAAGTGGATTTTAATCCCATTGATAGATTTCATTCGTTTCCTCTTTTGCTCTACCCTGCATAGCATAAGAATAACCTCAGTATCACATTGCAAATATGATAGGTATAATTTGTCAACATAGGTCAGGATTGACCTGCATTGTCTTTCTCTTTAATAGCTCACCTCACCTAGCATGTAAAGTCACCTTTAAGAATACCAACTTACCTATATTACTACCAAATAGCTCATTTTCTTCTTATAAACCAAGACTTCAAGAAGTATTGGTTTATAACACCAATCTCTTCTCCCCCCAAAAATGCCTAGGTGTTTTCTGAGCTGCATATTTTTCCCAGAAAAAAAAAAAAGTATAGATTACCCTCTAATGCACATTAATCTGTGTATTTCCATGGATGTATGTAATATACTCCATCTGAAATATGGCACAAGGTGTCCATCTGTAATGCACTCCCCTTTTTGAAGCAAGTCTGAGGCATTTCCTTATTGTATAAACTAGTTATCTAGAAAATTGCCATTATTTCAGAAAAGTGCAATTTTTTAAAATTATGTAGGGATTATGTGCTCTTAAGGGTACTTTGAAAATGACAGGTTTTCCAAAGAAAGTCTTAAAAGCATTTACGGGAGTCCAAAAAAAAAAAGTGCTTTCAGTAAGAGGAAAAACACTTTGATTCTGTCAAATAGATCACTCAAATTATTCTCTGTACAGCTTCTCTCTGGAAAGTCATATTTTTCCTAGTTCTTTTAATTTTCATTCCCATAATTGTCCTTGCCAAGATTATTATATATAATGTAATTTTGATTACATTAATGGACTAGTTTATAGAAAATATTCAAAAACAGAAAAGTAATATAAAAAGAAGGTAGACCAAATGCAAAACTCATCCTATTAGTAGATTTCAAGTATGAGGCTAGCTTTAGAATTTGCATTTATGATTACATCATTGTTGCAGTTTCCTCCTTTCCAGCAGCATCTTAAAGATGAAAGCATAGTTTTAAAGTTGAATGATTCCTCTTCATATTGTTATATAATTTATGGAAATGCTTATTAACATGTTTCTTTATATTTCTTTTACAATCTTGGGGGTGTGAAAATGGCCTTCAAATCCACAATTTCAACTTTTCAAAGATAATCAATGAAATTCAGAAGTCCTTGGAATCAACAGTACATTTTTATCTATGAGGGGGTACCAAGTATCAATTCTTTGGCCTACATTCCTCAAAGAAAGAGTATAAAATATCTTTGGATATTTAATGTCACTTACATGGACATTAAACATAAATTTTAACATACCAGTAAATGAATTTTAGAAAAGAAATGTTACAAGAAAAACCCTAATCGGCTCCATAAAAACCTCTGTGTAAACTATAATTCTAAAACTTTATTATTACTTCTTCAAATCAGACAATTTATTTTCTAACCATTTAGCCATGAATGGGGGAAAAAAGTGAAGTAATGAGTAAACTATTTCTTAAACCAAGAAGTATATTTCTGAACATAAAAGAGTAAATAGCAAAATTATTTGCCACTGAGCATCTTTTCCTTATTTTGTTTTCATTGATGAAAATGTTTTAAGATTGGAGAATACTAAAGTTATGATTGAATAATGAGAAGCCACAATATATTTTGTATTTTAATGCATTTTTGAGGGTCTAAGAGCTTCATATCATTTCGATTAATATCTTAAAATAAGTATCTTCCAAAAAGTTATGTGTATTGAGTACTTCAAAATGACTATTAAAATCCTAAAGGTAGATCAAATATGCTTGGTGCCAAAAGTTATGCCATCCTGCTAAGATAATTACCACATTTTTTAAGTGTACTGATTTCATCATAAGTATTAATCGATTTAATATATACTAGATATTATTTTAATTTTTCAATTCACAGTTTTTCTCCCTTTTTCTGTTTTAGTAACTCACATGGTAAATCCTATTCAGAGGGTTGTATATATTAGTATATGTACATGTAAGTACATATCCAAATAATAGATGTGCTTATGAAAATTAGAAAAAGTAATTTATTTTGCTCATGATTAATGAAAATGTCTGATCAGTAAACTGTTGGATAATGAATGACTGGTAGTGTACCTTAATAATCATAATATCAGAGGCTAACTAAAATGCTTGTGATATATATAAATTCATATGAATAAATTTATTCTTCTTTGCTTCAATAACAATGCAATAATTGTGGCCTGTGTTGGTGTTTTTTAATGAAGTAAAAATAATGAAATATTCTATTATATAAGTGTGTGTGTGTGTGTGTGTGTGTGTGTGTGTGTGTGTGTAAATTAAGAATTACTTGCCAAATATAAATCAGTCATTGTATACTGATGACTTAGAAAGTCTTATACCAAGTAAATGTGTTCAAATTACCTTTATAGACAAGGACAAAATGATTCAGAAATCTTATGAACAATTTTTACAAAAAATATGAAAAGAAACTCCAATAACAAAATAAGAGACTATTCATTTATAAGAGAATAGAGAAATAAAATCAAATGTCACATAATGATTACAAGGCCTATTTGTTTCATTATCTTGCAGATCCTACAGGTGTTGGCTTCACTGAGGAACACTTGAAGTATAATGCGATACTCAAGGTGGTCTAAAGAGAACCCAGCCTGTTATGTGCACTCTATCTGTGCCATATTCTAAATCCGTGAAGCTTTATATAAAGAATTACCTATTTGATAGAACACAGGAGTGGGAGAGGGTATAAAGCTCGTCTTCTTGGAATTCTTTCTCACACAAGGACCCTTCTTTTCTGAAGCCTCTGGGTATCAAGGAAACATAATATATTGGCATTGCCCAGATAGGGGGAGGAGCTCAATATCAAGAATTCTAGGTTTTCTCCTTTGTTTCTCAGTGTCAGTAAGAGACTGTCAGAATAAACAACATTAAAATGGCACAGATGTGGTATCCAACAGAATTACCAGGGAAACATATCTTACTGGCATTGCTACTGGGAAACTATTAAACTTTGAACTACATCATTCTTTGTAGTCCTCATATCTGTGTTTAACAAATGGATATGATAATATTAATTGTTGATTCCCCCAAAACTCATTTATTTCTAAATAAATGTGTATATGTATACAAGTAGTGTGCCATTCTAAAATTAATTTATTGTAACTTTTATATGTTTTGATAAAATATACATATGTTCTAAATTAGCCCGTCTGTGATTTTTTTTCATTATGTTGGAATAACGTAAAGAGTTAGTGGAATACATACCTTTGGAAACTATTTTCATGGTTAAGATTTTAAGTGCTGACCTTTTGGTTTAATTCAAAGAGCCTCTCATCACAAGAGTAACTCTCCTAGAGTAATCTCCTGATAGTTTAAAAGTATATTTGTTATCTACTAGGCTTTGTAATGTCTATTTAGCTAAAATGGGTTCTGAAACACTTTTATAATTCTCCAAAAATTTGTACAGTGATGAAAATAAATTATTTGAGCAATCTTTCATCTGAGACGAATTTAAGAAAAAAAAAGTATTTTTGTAAATAATAAAAAATCTCTTTATAGGTTTAATTTTTTAACATAAGAACTAAGAAGAATAGCATGAAACAAAGATTCATAGAGAAGATTCCATTTTCCATTTCGTACAGCATTATCAAATTAAAAATAGTCAGTATGTTTTATGTATATTTTTATATTTTTTATAAACTTGTTGCCTTATTTTTACCCCCGTATAAGAGCAAAAAACTTTAAAATAATTTATATTTTTATCTAAAAGTCAACACTCAGTTAACGAAGTTAAATTTTTTGCACAATCTACCAATGATTCTCCTTTTAGAAAGTAATGAAATACTTTGGGATAGAGTAGCTTTGTACTGAGAGACAGCTAGGTTTTTATCCCTGGCTCAGCCATTCTAAATAAATGTATATTAAAGGAGTCATAAGTTGGCCCTTTAGTCCAAAGCTAGTGACATGCTCAGGTAGCCTTTTTCCCTCTCTTCCCAAAGTCAACACCCATGTGTTTATCCTCTGTACATTACACATCAGATGCTAGAAAAGGCAAAACTAAAAAGAGTCTGGTTGAAAAAAAAATAGTAAATATTTAGAAGAAAGCACTCCTAACTAATGTCAAACTGATTTTCATAAGATGGTGAAACTCTCAAACTAACCATGCAAATACTGCTAATGTTCAAAATACAGCATACCATAGCATATGAATACAAATTAATATATCAATGTACCTTTAATGGTAAATACTTTTTTGAAAATTCTTTAAGTGATGTCTACTACCAATTCTATTGTCTTTTAAAGTTTAAATATAGTTATTAAGATCCTTAAGTAAATTACTACACATTTGAATTTCCACAAATAGTTCTTAATTTCATATTTTTTATATTTACATCAAGGAAATGAATGTATACTGACATAATAATGCCTTCTATTTTGTTTTCCTTAAAATAATAACAGAGCTTAATAAAAATATTTCACATTAAATTTTATATTCTCTAAATACTGCAACAGGCAGGTGTTATCTTTGTAATAAAAAATAATAATAAAGTGTGTATGGTAGTTAAATAACTTAATAAATATTGCATAGTCAATGAGGTATCAGGAATTTGAAATTGAGAGAGATTCTGATTCCAATTCCAATTCCTTTTTTTAGTGCAATAATGCATGAATTTTGCAATTTTTTTATTTGTACTCTTTAGATTTAGCTAGAATATGTAAACAGGCTAAATGACATTCTCTGAAGTGATCTAATATTTTTGGTAATAAGTGTAAAGTTATCAATTCATAGATTTGTTTGCTTCAAAGACTTAATTGTTATCTTTTAACTATCTTCTTTATTAAACATAATTACAAGCTTATACATAACAGGAAAAAATGAGAATATAATTAAATATAAAACTGATATAAATTTATCAGATTGGCTCATGTTTTGCTAAACTCACTTCTTTTCTTTGCTTAATATTCAAGTTCTATGCATACTACTAAATAGTTAAGTCACGTACCTCTCCAAGCCTAAAAGAGATTCTACGTTCTATTTCTTTGGCTAAAGATGTTCTAAAAACTACTAGACAGATAATAGATTTCTAGCATCTATAAATTAATGACAAAATATATTTCTCATTTATGTCAAAGTTCTCATTTATGTAAAGGTCTGAGGGAAGTATATTGGTCAGAAGAAAGGAATATAGGTGTGAGAGTTACCACAGATAGTAAAAAGATGAATTTAAAAATCTCAATTTCTTCATGTAAAATGAAGACTATCATGCCTAACAAAAAAATGTGAAGATCAAATGAAACTCTCATGGTAAAAAAGCATAGCACATTTTAGAGGTGTATCCTTGAACTATCTTATTTCATGTACTGAAACACTGGGACTTTCCAGAAGATAGAAATTGCAATGTTTTTATTCCTCTCTCTGTTTAAAACAAACATAAAACATGATCTTGAAAAAAAGAGATCAAGCTAGATGAACATTAAGAAAGCTGCACAGGCTAAACAATAATCCCTGGTCTATAACTATAAGGGTCAATTTTGAAAGGCCCCTTTGCCCTTTCAAAGTACTAAGAGATTCAGACTTATTTTAAAAAAAATCCTTAAAAAATATAAATATTCCAAAAGCATAGTCATTTGGCCTTCATCCTAAATCTGGATTTTTTAAAAGGTCTCTTTGAAAGCATAGATAATGGTGATTCAATTCTATTTATAAAATCATTATAATGCTATTTGTAGCCAGGGTAGCTTAGTCATTTGACCTACTCTAAAGTTTACAATGGTTGTATCTCTTTGGTCATGGCTGCCAAAACTCAAAGAATTCTAAACAGTGAGACGCAAGTCAACCCCTTGGAACTTAATGAAAATGGGTTGCTTAGTAGCAATTGTCTTTTAAAAATGGTTAATCATAGCTGATAGAGCAAAAGCATGTGTATTCACATTTCTAAATAGCTAAGAAAGGTGATTTCTCTCCAGTAAGAATAAAATTGACTATAATTATAAATTACAAATCGAAAAGGCTTATGCATATTTTTCATCTATGAGCTTGCAAATTATTGTGACTTGATGGAGAGAGGGTTAACTGAAATCAGATGGAAGTTTGTAACATCAAAGTACATAGGTGTGACTCATAACAGATAAAGGTGAATTGAAAAAGTTAATAGATGTCTTAGATGTGTGCACTTTGTGTATTTCCACAGAGCTTGACTCAGCTGGGTTAAGAACACTGTGTTTTCCTTGGTTTTCTTGGGACAAAATTGAACATAAGCAGATGTGAAATTCGAGTTATGCTCAAATTGTTTCCTACTATATCAGTCTCTTTGGAACAAATTTGTGTTTCAAAACAACCATTATAGCAGAACTGACTGCAGTTGAACTCTGTAACAAGACACAAATTTTCTTCTTCCTCTTGCTTCCCTTTGAAACCTAGCAAAAAGCAGTGTCAATAAAAATTTGAAAGATTTGGTAATGTGGCTCTAGGCGGAAGAACAAATAGAAGTCTTTTTGGAATATAAATGTAGAAGGAATATGCTAAAAAGAAATCAAAATTTTTCATGTTTTGCAAGTTCTAGCCCAACAAAGAGATTAGAGAATGCATTCATGTTGGAACTTAATGAAGCAATTCAACCAGCCAGAATCTGTGGAAATGTCTGCATCCATAGCTTAGGGGTTAAAAAAGTATCCAAAGGATGCTGGAGGAATACATTATTGAAGAAAACTTGGAATTACACAAATCTGTGTAATTGGAAATCTTAAATTCCTCTATTAAATTAATGGTTTTAAACGTTTATGGTCCTCTTGAGG
The DNA here is from genome assembly GCF_000151845.1 of Pteropus vampyrus. Lineage (NCBI taxonomy): Eukaryota > Metazoa > Chordata > Mammalia > Chiroptera > Pteropodidae > Pteropus > Pteropus vampyrus. Next base: position 965,819 of record NW_011888942.1, read on the forward strand.
ATTTGATGAATGCAATTAAATATAAAACATTAATGCTTATCTTGGTCCAGTCCATTGTGAAAAATAAAGCATGGGATTATTATGGCACAGAAAAGATTTACATTTTTAAAGGTTTTACATTTTATTTCTAAGATAAATACCATAGATTACATTCATCCTAAAAGTATTCCATTCTATGATAGACTGAGAAACTGTATATCAAAGATAGAATATTCTTTTTTTTAATTAAAAACCAAGCATATCTTATTCAATCGTAATTGTTAATTATCTATGAAAATTTGACTTATGAACACAGTTTAAACTCTCTTCTTGGAACTTAATTTTTATGAGCTCTAGGTTCCTGAGCATTATGATTTTTTATTAAAAGTTAAAGAGATTCCAGGCCAGGCTCAACTACATGATTGAGAAAGTTGCTCCATATCACACCCTACAAAATGTATAGTATTTTAATTTGGCTATAGAAGAAATTCTCAAATTGTCTTGTCTGTGTATGTCTACCATGCAGGATTTTTAAACTATGCATTTGCTTTTAACCCATAACTTAAAATATAGAATTAAAGCATATTATTCCTATGAGATTGCATATTGTTATACAAGAAAGTCTTTATTCCTTCCTGAAACAAATAACCAATTATGGGGACCCTCGTGGAGATTAATTGATCATCCAGATCTATCTTTGCTTCTTCTATAGGGATGTCTGAGTTATACATACAATTCCACCATCGAAGAAGAAAACTATAAGCCAATGTTTAAATAAATTAAAACTGGTTTTGTATGATTTAGAATCAAAGAGCTCTGCTTTCTGATCATTAATTGACTTCTAAACAACTGTGGGAATGAGTTTGAACATATGACTTAAATATTGAGCTATAGATGCTAGAAGGGACATATCTATCTGTGTTTGGCTTATCCAGCATCTCATATACCCCTTTACTTATATTTGAAGTTATAACTTTCTCTTTTGTAAGTGGTGGTAAAGTCTCATAGGCACATAAGCCAAGTCAAGATTTGAGATAAAGCTTTGTGTGTCAATAACAAGGCGAAATTTTGAGTTAAGCCTTCAGCTCAACTCACCAACTAATAAATTATAAGGATGAGGAAACCAGTATTTCAAAGAAAAAAATATCTTTGAATATCCAGTCTGTTCTTCAGAAAAAATAAATAAATAAAAAGTTATTCTTTGCATTTATATTTGCCTAGATGCAATTATATTTTCTAAGAGCTGATTTTTATACTTTGACATGATTCTGAACAATTTTTTTATAAATGTTATTCTTAAAAAGCTAGATTTCCTGATAATTATTTTTACTTGTTTCTGAGTTTAATTATTGCCCTTCTAAATCTAGTTTGTAAACATTTCTCAAGATTATAGAGCTATAACTTTGTATGTACATATTTATGTAATGAACAATGTCCTCTCACAATTCTTTCTGATACTTATTGCTTTTTTAAAATTTAGACTCAAGTTCAGAATAATACAACTGTTGATTTGGCTTTCACATAAAAAAACTACATTTAGTATTTCCTAGATAGTCATTAAGTAGCTCCAAGTTTTATTCCCTCCCTTATTAAAAGAATTAATAGAATGTGTACATGTGTTTCTTCATATATTAATTAGATAATGTTTCTGTAAAAGTTATACTGTTTATGAAGCTTAAACGAAGAAATCAGCTGCTAATTAAAATATATAAATAAATAAAAGAAAAGCCAAAACTCTCTTTAATGGGTTGTGTACAGGTAAAATGTTATTGACATCAATAGTTTCAGAAGAATGTTTACATCCACCTGTTTCATTATAGATAGAAGGAAACGATGTGCAGAGTAACATTCTAATTTTCAATAAATTAAATTTAATGAGATTTTAATCCTAGATTAAGCTTTCTTCATCGTTTTTGACAATTAACCCACACTTTGCTGGATGAATGAAAGTCCCTGGAGTTTTTTCAGTGTCCTACTGTCTATAATGTGTTTTTAGCATAACAATAATCTTACATGTATGTCATATATCAAAAAGAGGATTGCATTTGCCTCCATTCTAGTATTATTGATTGCTAAAATAAATTATTTAGAACCACTCAGTATTATCAAAAAGCGTTCCTTTTTTCTCTCTCTCTGCTAGCCTGAATCACTCTTGTAAAGGCTAAAAATTAGAGGGGTGGAAAAAAGTATAAGAATAATAATTTCAGTAAAGTACTATACTTCCTCTTGACTATTAGTAGTGCAAGAAATAGATTCATGAGTAGATCATTCCCAGTGAAAGATGACTTCAATGTCAAACAGACTCCTTTAAAATACTGAATTGTATATCAAACCTATATCCAATATATCATTAGCAAATATATTCTCCCATTCAGTGGGCTTTTTGTTTTGTTGAAAATTTCCTTCACTGCGCAGAACCTTTTTATGTTGTTGCAGTCCATGTGTTTATTTTTGCTTTTGTCTCTCTTGCTTGAGGGGCCTTTTCCAAAAAGATAATATTTAAAATGATGTCAAATAGTTTACTTCCTATTTTTTATCATGTTTTTAATTTTTGATTACAGTCGGCACACAATATTATATTAATTTCAGTCATATAACATGGTGATTAGACATTATATATTTTATGAAGTGATCACCCCGATAAATCTAGTACCCATCTGACACCTTACATAGATATTACAATATTATTGACTATGCTTTATTTCCCCATCACTGTTTTGTAAATACCTATTTGTACTTCTTAATCACTCCCCCTTTTACACTCACCACCCCCAACATCCCACCCATCTGGCAACCATCAAAATGTTCTCTGTATCTATGAACTTGCTTCTGTTTTGTTTGTTTGTTTATTTTGTTCTTTAGACCCTATATGCAAGTGAAATCATTTGTCATTTGTCTTTCTCTGTCTGACTTACTCCACTCAGCACAGTACTCTCTAGATCCATCTTTATTGTTGGAAATGGTAAGATTTCCCTCTTTTTATGGCTGAGCGATATTCCATTGCATATATATACCACTCTTTATCCATTCATCTATTAATGGACACTCAGGTTTCTTCCATATCTTGGCTACTATAAATAATGCTGCAATATGAATTTCTATGTCCCTTTGAAGTCCTGTTTTGGGATTAATTTGGATAAATTCCCAGAAGCGGGATTAATAGATCCTTCTTTGTCTGTTGTTTTGTTTTTAATTAAAATTATTGAGGTGACATTTGTTAATAAAATTATATAGGTTTCAAGTATACAATTCAATAATATATCATATGTATGTTACATTGTGTGTTCATTACCCAAAGTTAAATTTTCTTCTGTCACTAAATATTTGACCCCCATCTACCCCTATCTCGTACCTCTTTTCCCCTTCCCTCTGGTAACCCCTAATCAACTGTTCGTATCCCCGAGTCTCTGTTCGTTTGTCTTATTCATCTGTTGCTTTCAGTTTTATATCTTACATATAAGTTAAATCATATGGTTCTCAACGTTTTCTGTCTGACTGATTTCACTTAGCATGATAATCTTAAGATCCATCTATATTGTCACAAATGGCAGTATTTTATCTTTTCTTATGGCTGAGTAATATTCCATTGTACATGTGTACCACATCTTCTTTATCCAATCATGTAACCAAAGACACTTTCAGATGTTTTCATGTCTTGGCCACTGTGAATAATGCTACTGTAAACATCGGGGTGCGTATATCCTTGCAGATAAATGTTTTAAAATTTTGGGAGGGTGAATATCAAGAAGAGGGATTGCTGGGTCATATGGTAATGCCATTCTTAATTCTTTGAGGATCTTCATACACTTTTGCATAGTGGCTGTACCAATTTACATTTCCACCAGCAGTGTATGAGGGTTACTTTTTCCCCACAACCTTTCCAACACTTAATTACTTGTCCTGTTGATGATAGCCATTCTAACAGGTGTGAGGTGATATCTCATTGTGATTTACTAGACTTGTTTTAAAGATCATTTTGTCTGGTATATTGCTACTCCTGGCTTTTTGTTTATTACTATTTTCATGAAATATCTTTTTCTATCCTTTTACTTAAATCTGTGTCTTTCGATCTAAAATGAATCTCTTGTAGGCAGCATATGTAAGGAACTTGTTTTCTTACTCATTCATCCACCTTATCTTTTAACTGGAATACCTAATCCATTTATATTTCAAATAATTCTTGATATATATATTTAGTTATTGTTATTTTATTATTCATCTTTTTTATCTTTTTTTTTCTTTTTTCTTCTTCTTAAAGACGTCCCTCCAACATTTCCTGTAATACTGGCTTGGTGGTGATGAACCCCTTTAGCTTTTCCTTGTTTAGCAAGCTCTTTATCTGTCCTTCAATTTTAAATGATAGCTTTGCTGGGGAAAGTAATCTTTGTTGTATACACTTGTTTTGTTGTTGTTGTTGTTGTTGTTTTTATCATTTTGACTATTTTGTGCCAGTCCCTTCTGCCTTGCAACATTTCTGTTGAAAAATCAGCTGATAAGCTTATGGGAGCTCCCTTGTAGGTAACTAGGTGCTTTTTCTCTTGCTGCTTTTAGATTCTTTAACCTTTCACATTTTAATGATCATGTGTCTTGGTGTGGACCTCTTTGGGTTCATCCTGTTTGGGACTCTTTGGGCTTCCTGGGCTTGTATATTTTCTTCTTCACATAGGGAAAGTTTCCCATCATTATTTCTTCAAATAGGTTTCATTTCCTCTGGTACCCCAATGATGCAAATGTTGATACCCTTGATGTTGTCCAAGAGGTCCCTTAATTTTTTCTCACTTTTTTGATTATTTTTTTTCTGCCACTCTGATTAGGTGTTTTCTGCTACCCTATCTTCTAAATCACTGATTTGATCCTCTGCTTCATGTAATCTACTGTTGATTCCCTCTAACATATTTTTCATTTCAGTTATTGTATTCGTCATTTCTGACGTTCTTTTTTCATGTTTTGTATCTCTATTTTTACACTTCTCATCTCTTTGTTAAAGGTCTCACTGAGTTCATATACTCTTCTCCTAAGTTCACTGACCATCCTTATAACCAGTATTTTGAACTCTGCATTTGATAGTTTGCATGTGTTCATTTTGTTTAGTTCTTTTTCCAAAGCTTTTCTAGTCTGTCATTTGGGATATGTTTCTTTGTCTCCCCATTTAACTGCCTCTCTGTATTTGTTTGTATGTATTAAGTAGGGCTCCCGGTCTTAGTGGAATGGTCTTATGTAGTAGGTGTCTTTTGGAGTTCAGTGGTTCAATCTTCCTTGATCACCTGAGCCAGGTGGTCCAGGTGTGTCCCTTTTGTGGGTTGTGTGTGTCCTCCTGCTGTAATTGAGCCTTGTTTGCTGTTTGTTCATCAGTTAAGGAACTGCCCCTTAGGCTGATTGGTTATGAGGACTGGGTGATGAGCAACTGGTCCTGTGGAGCAGGATTCACTTTAGCAGGGCTCCATTGCCTGCCCAATCTGCCTTTTGGGTATGTTTCTGGAAGCAGCCAGGTGGTGCCCCAGCTGGGTCCAAAGCGGCTGGCCACCAGGAGGGCCAAACTTGGGGCCTCTTGAAAGGAGTCCTTCCTCAGGCCAAGTTCAGCTACAGCCTGTGCCTTGCCCAGAGCCACCTGGCAAATAGCAGCGACCCATGCTGGGTTTGGAGGTGCCTCAAGCATCCAAGCAGTGAACTGAAGCTGGCTGCCGCTAGTACTGGGCTTGAGGCTACTCAACAAGAGATAGATTGCTCACCAAGGCTAGATTCTGCTTCTTTAGTTTTTGTAAGTGAAGACAGGTCATTTGAATTGAAAATCCTCTGAAAGTGGCTTGTACATACCCATATACTGGGAGGGACAGAGTCTCAGGGAATCACCAGAGCAGGGCAACTAGTATTAGATACATTGATGAAGACTCACATATGGTGCCCACTTGGGTCTGCAAGCTGGATTGGGGAGGGCTCAACAAAGGAACAATGACTCTGCCAGCACTTCTGTCTGGAAGAAAGCTGCCCCACCAGCCCTTGCCTGAAGCCAAACAACTCAATTCCTCCTCATATGTCCCTGGCACCTTTCAAACTGCTGCCCCAGGGCTGGAGCTCAGAGCGAGTGAGCCCTTCACTGAATAAGTCTGCATGCAGGCTGCATGAGAGGAAAGACTGTGAATCACTCAACCATCATTCCTGCTGGTTTTCATAGCCAGAAGTTTTGAGGACTTCTCATCCCTGGGCTGGAGAGCTCAATGAGGTGTTGGGACCCTTCACTCCTCTGGGAGAAACTCCACAGCCAAGATATTTTTCCTGATTCTCAACCACCACATGTGAATGTGTCACCAGCTTGTTCCACATCTGTACCCCTCCTACCAGTCTCAAGGTAGCCTCTTCTTTTTTGTAGGACTTCTTTCAGTTAGACTTTATGCTACCTTTAATGATGGCTGTTCTATAGTTTGGTTGTAATTTTGATGTGGTCATGAGAGGAGGCAAACACAGTGTTTACCTACCCCACCATCTAGACCAGAAGCCCTATGTTCTCTTTGAGGAGTTTTATGGTTTCAGACCTTACATTTCAGTCCTTAACCCATTTTGAGTTTATTTTTGTATATTGTGTAAAAGAGTTGTCCAGTTTGATTTTTTAGTTTTTTCATATATCTGTCCTGTTTTCCCAACTCCACTTGTTTAAGAGACAGTCATTACTCTAGTGTATATTTTTACCTCCTTTGTCATAGATTAGTTGACCATATAAGCAATGGTTTATTTCTGGGCTCTCTACTCTATTTGATTGCTCTAAATGTCTGTTTTTGTGCCAATACCATACTATTTTGATTATTATAGTTTTATAGTATAGTTTGAGATCAGGAGCATTATACCTCCAGCTTTGTTATTTTTTCTTAAGACGACATTGGCTATTCAGGGCCTTTTGTGGTCCCATATCAATTCTTCTAGTTCTGGGAAGAATGACATTGATATTTGATAGCAATTGAATTGAATCTTTAAATTGCTTTGGGTAGTATGGTTATTTTTAACAATATTAATTCTTCCAATCCATGAGCACAGTATATCTTTCCATTTATTTGTGTCTTCTTCAATTTTTTTTTTTTCTTTAATGTCTTATAGTTTTCAGAGTACATGTCTTTCACTTGCTTGGTTAAGTTTATTTCTAGATATTTTATCATTTTTTTTTACACAATCATGAATGGTATTGTTGTCTTCATTTCTCCTTTTGATTGTTCATTATTAGTGTATAGAAATGTGACCAATTTCTGGATGTTAATTTTGTAATCTGCTACTTTACTGAATTAATTTATCCATTCTAACAGATTTTGGGTAGACTCTTTAGGGTTTGCTCTATATAGTATCATGTCATCTGCAAATAATGACAGTTTTAATTTTTCCTTTTCTATTTGAATAACTGTTATTTATTTTTCTTGTCTGATTTCCGAGGTTAGGATTCTCAGTACTACATTGTATGATAGTGGTGGGAGTGATCATCATTGTCTTGCTCCTGATCTTAGAGAAAAAGCTTTTGGCTTTTCACTAGTTAGTATAATGCTAGCTGTGAGTTTGTCATATATAATTAAGCCTTAATCAAGCCTTAATAATGATTAAGCCTTAATCAAGTTGAGAGAAGTTTCTTCTATAACCACTTTGTTGAGAGTTTTTATCATAAATATATATTACATTTTGTCCAATGCTTTTTCTGCATCTGTTCAGATAATCATGATTTTTATCTTTCATTTTGTTGATGTGCTGAATCACATTAATTGTTTTGCAGATACTGAGCTACCCTTGCATTCATGGTATAAATTCCACCTGATTATGGTGTACAATCCTTCAAATGTATTTTTGAATTTGGTTTGCTAGTGTTTTGTTGAGCATTTTGGCATCTATGTTCATCAAAAATATTGGCAGGTAATTTTCTTTCTTTGTAGTATTTTTATCTGGTTTTGGTATCAGGATGATGCTAGCTTTGTAGAATTAGTTTTCTGCTTCAATTCTTTTGGAATAGTTTGAAAAGGATAGATACTAATTCTTTAAACGTTTGATAGAATTTACCTGTGAAGCTGTCTGGTCCTAGGCTTTTGTTTGTTGGGAGTTTTTTGATTATTACTTCAATTTCATTGCTAGTGGTTGGTCTGTTCAGATTTTCTATTTCTTCCTAGTTTAGCCTTGGAAGTTTGTATGTTTCTAAAATTTATGCTTTTCTATATATTGTCAAATTCATTGACATGGTACATTTGATAAGGGGTTGATATCTAAAATATATAAGAAACTTATAAAACTCTATAACAAAAATAATTTTATCGAAAAACAGGCAGAGAACATGAAAAGATATTTCTCTAAAGAAGTTATACAGATGGCCAGCAGACATATGAAATGATGTTCGAAATCATTAATTATTAGAGAAATGCAAATCAAAATCACAATGAGATATTGCCTTATACCAGTCAGAATGACTATCACCAATAAATCAACAAACAAGTGTTGGTGGAAATGTGGAGAAAAAGAAACACTTATATATTGTTGGTGGAATTGTAAATTAGTGTAGCCATGTGGAAAAAAAATTAAGGAGATTCCTCAAAACTCTATAAATAAATATAACAAACAATGCAGCAATTCCGCTCCTGGATATTTAGCTAAAGAAAACAAAAACACTAATTTGAAAAGATACATGCACATGTATGTTCATTGCAGCATTATTTACACTAGCCAACATATGAAGCAATATAGGTGCCCATCAATAGTTGAATGGATAAAGAAGATTTGACGTGTATACATACACACACACACACACACACACACACACACACACACACACACACACACTCATACATTGGAATATTATATAAGAATTAAAAGAATAGAATTTTGCCATTTGCAACAACATGAATGGATGGGTATTACACTAAGTGAAATACGTCAGGTAGAAAAAGATAAATACTGTATAGTTTCACTTATATGTTAAATATAGAAACAAAACAAAACAGAACAAAAACAGACTCAGAAATAGAGCCCAAAGGGATGGTTATCAGAAAGGATAGGGTGGGAGATGGGTAAATGGAAGAAGGGGAATATAGTTAATGATATTGTGATAAGTTTGCATGGTGAGAGATGATTACTAGAATTAGTGGGGTTATTATGTTATAAGGTATAAAAGTGTTGAATCACTATATCGTACACCTAAAACAACTAATATAACCGATATAATATTGTATATCAACTATACTTAAA
>NW_011888942.1:975058-1006343 GCF_000151845.1 Pteropus vampyrus
TGTATGTATGAGTGTGTGTGTGTGTGTATGTGTATTTAACTGAACTGAGTCAGGACTTCCAGGGCTTTTTTAATGCACAGCTAATGGTAGAATGAAAATAGGCAACTAAAAATAATTGAAAAAGTAAAATTATACAGAATTGAATAAAACTTGTAGAAAGATAATTGTGGCTATTTAATAAAAATATTTTGATATTAATTTTGACATATGCGGTGGAGATGTGCATAAAAATATTTTTTCTTTTTAAAATATAAACCACATTAATTTGCTTAAAATCTATACATTACAGCTTAAAGTTGGCCAAAGTTAATTATAAAAAGTGAAAGATGATTGTAATTTTTAGCTTAGCGCAGTTCTTCAGTCTGACATGGAACAGATCACATATCATCATGTCCCCAAATAGATTAATGTTTATAAAATTCTGCATAAAAAAGAGATAAGCCATGAATTATAGAACCATTTTTAAGATGCCTACCTTATATTAAACTAGGATACATTTTTCCATCATTGTTTTTGTTGTTTTGAATCATAATCAGGAACTTCTTATATGCATACTCAAATGTTATCTGACTATAATCTAGTTTGAATTAAATACTGTATTACATAATTTGAACTGTGCATACTGCCTTTATAAATTCTATTTTTATTCATATTTTTGAAATTCATAAGTTTGAATATTCATTACGCTATACAATTCAAGTAAAAAGATTCAAAGCTCTGAAATGGTCTATGCATTTTTCTCCAAACAAACACTGTTATATTCAATTTTCTATACAATTTCAACCTTTGCATGAGTTAATCCTTGAACCCTAGCCTTCAATTATATCCTCTGTGTCTCAAGCTAAAAGAAAATCCTGAATTAAGTTACCTAAATTATATAAATTTCTTGATCTTTATTTCTTTACCATACCCCCAATAGAGATTAATAATATATATCTCCTAAGAATATTTGAATTTTAAATCAAATGCCATCTGTATAAACGATAGCACATTTAAGAGGTATAGAGGAAAGGCTTGACATCTAGATGCCTAGGATTAGTTGGCATTTACTTCCTTATGCTTTAATTTTATCAACTCTAAAATGGTGATACAATGGTGCCTATTTAGTATATTTAATGTACGTTAGGTCTTTATAATTTATTCATCTTATAATTGAAAGTTTGTATCTTTGGCCAACAGTTTTTGAAAGCACAATTTAATTGTCGTATTTTTATGATTTTTTTATTTTACCTCTTGGAATATTTTGAACTATAAGAAGTTGTGTATTTCAACATTTAAGAGTGTTTTTTTTTTAATTTTGATAATCAGAGAGTTCCTTATTGCATGTGATAATCGTTTTAATGCAAAACTGTAAAATCTACATGCTTATTAGGTTGTAAGAATCCTTTATATAATATAGACAAAGTTCTTCATCAGATACATTATTGTGAATATTTCGTCCAATTCTGTGTTGTGTTCTATTTTATCATATAATCTTTTGAAGATAAGTTTTCAATTTTGGTAAACTCCCATTTATTATTCTTAATAACTCATTTTGTCTTAAAAATAATTTATCTATTCTGTCACAATGTTTAAAATATTTTTTCTAAACTTTAATATTATCATTTACATTTATTTTTTAACATTTTATTTATCATTTTATTTAACACTTTATGTATTCCCCCGCTCCCCTTTCCACCCTTACCCCAGGTAACCACTATTCCATTGTCCATGTCCATAAGTCTCTGTTTGTCCTGTTCATTTATTGCTTTTAGATTTAAATCCCAAATATAAGTGATATTATGTGATTTTCAAACTTTTCTGTCTGGCTTATTTCATTTAGTATGATTATTTCAAGGTCTATCCATGTTGCTGCAAATGGTAGTATTTCATCTTTTCTTAGAGATGAGTAATATTCTATTGTATATATGTACTACAGATTCTTTAGCCAATCATCTGTCGTAGAACACTTTGGTTACTTCCATATCCTGACCACTGTAAATAATGCTGCTATGAACATCAGTGGGCAAATATCTTATTGAATATGAGTTTTCAAGTCTTTGAGGTAAATATTCAGTAGAGGGATTGCTGGATTATATGCTAGATCAATTCTTAGTTTTTTGAGGAACTTCCATTCTGTTTTCCATAGTGGCTGTACCAATTTGCAGTCCCACCAGCAGTGGATGAGGGTTCCTATTTCTCCACATCTTCTCCAACATTTGTTATTACTTCTCCTGTTGATTATAGCCATTCTAACATGTACGAAATGTTATCTCACTGTGGTTTTGACTGGCATTTCCCTAATAGCTAGCGATGTTGAACATCTTTTCATATTTGTTGGCCATTTGTGTGTCCTCCAGGGAGAAGTGTCTGTTCAGGTCCTCTGCCCATTTTTGATTAGATCATTTGTTTTATTGTTGTTATTGAGTCATATGAGTTCTTTGTATATTTTGGATATCAGGTCCTTATCAGAGGCATTGCTTGCAAATATATTTTCACATTCTGATTGTTGTCACTTTACCTAGTTGACGATTTCTTTTGCTGAGCAGGAGCTTTTTAGTTTGATGTAGTCTCACTCATTTATTTTTGCTTTCACTTCCTCTGCTTTTAAGGTCAAATTCATAAAATCCTCTTTAAGTTCAAGGATGCTGAGTTTTATTCCTATGTTTTCTTCTATGCATTTTATTGTTTCAAGTCTTATATTCAGGTCCTTAATCCATTTTGAGTTAATTTTGGTGTGTGGTGATAGACACAGTCTAGTTTCAATCTTTTGCAGGTGACCTTCCAGTTTTCCCAGCATCATTTAATGAAGAGTTTTCCTTTCTCTACTGTACGTTTTGGCTTTTTTGTCAAAAATTATTTGCCCATATAAATATGGGATGGCTTCTGGACTCTCAATTCTGTTCCACTGGTCCGTGTGTCTGTTTTTCTGCCAATACCATGCTGTTTTGATCACTGTTGCTTTGTAGCATAATTTGAAGTCGGACAGAGTGATGCCTCTGGACTTGTTCTTTATTCTCAGGATGGCTTTTGCATTTTGGTGTCTTTTGTGCTTCCATACAAATCTGTTGATTTTGTGTTCTATTTCTTTAAAAAATGCTGATGGGCTTTTGATGGGGATTGCATTAAATTTATGTAATGCTTTAGGTAATAAAGTCATTTTCACTATGCTGATTCTTCCAATCCTTCGAACACAGAATATCTTTCCATTTCTTTGTATCTTCTTCAATTTTTTTTAATAGCATCTTGTAGTTTTCATTATATAGGTCTTTCACATGTTTCATTAGATTTATTCCTAGGTATTTTATTTTTTTTGTTGCAATTGCAAAAGGATTTATTTTTTCCACTTCTTTTTCTGACACTTTATTATTAGAAAATAGGAAAGCTATGGGTTTTTGAATGTTGATTTTGTATCTAGAGATTTTACTATATTTGCTTATTGTTTCTAGTAGTGTTCTTGTGGAGTCTTTAAGGTTTTCTAATAGAGAATCATGTCATCTGCAAATAGTGACAGTCTGACTTCTTCATTTCCTACTTGGATGCCTTTTATATATTTCTCTTGTCTGATTGCACTCACTAGTATTTCCGATGTTATATTGGATAACAGTGATGATAGTGGACAGCCTTGCCTTGTCCCTGATTTTAGAGGGAAAGTTTTTAGTTTTTCATCATTAAGTTTGTCATAGATGACCTATATGATGTTAAGGTACTTTCCTTCTATACCGATTTTGTTGAGAGTTTTGATCATAAATGGATACTGTATCTTGTCGAAGGCTTTTTCTGCATCTATTAATATGATCATATGATTCTTATTAATTTGTTTATGTGGTATATCACATAAATTGATTTGCGCATGTTGAATCATAACTGTACCTCTGGGATGAAGTCCACTTGATTGTGGTGTATTTTCTTTTTAATGTGTTACTGTATTTGGTTTGCTAGTATCTTATTTAGGAATTTTGCATCTGTGTTCATGAGAGATATTGGTCTGTAGTTTTCTTTTTTGTGTGTTATCTTTACCAGGTTTTGGTATCAGGGTAATATTTGCCTCATAAAATGAGTTGGGAAGTATTGCCTCCTCTTTGATTTTTTGGAAGAGATTGAGGAGAATAGGTATTACATCTTTGAATGTTAGGTAGAATCCACTGGTGAAGCCATCTGGTCCTGAACTTTTACTTTTTGGTAGGTTTTTGATGATTGTTTCAATATCCATATAGCTAATTGGTCTATTTAGATTTTCCAGTTCTTCTTGATTCAGTCTAGGAAGGTTGTATTTTTTAGGTTATTAAATTTGGTGTCATATACTTTTAGGTTATTAAATTTGGTGTCATATACTTTTTCATAGTATTTTTGTATGATCCTTTGTATTTCTGCAATATCCATTGTAATTTCTCCTCTTTCATCCCTGATTTTGTTTATTTGTGTCCTTTCTCTCTCTCTCTCTCTTTTTTAGTGAGTCTGGACAGGGGTTTGTCAATGTTATTAACTTTTTTTATAAAAACAGCTTTTTATTGCATTTTTTTTCTATTGTATTTTTTTTGTTTTTGTTGTGGTTTGTTTGTTTTCCTTTCAATTTCATTGATTTCTGCTCTAATTTTGATGATGTCTTTCCTTCTGTTGATTTTAGGCTTCATTGATTCTTCTATTTCTAGTTTTTTAAGATGAAGCATTAGATTGTTTATTTGGCCTTTTTTTTGTTTTTCGAGATAGGCCTGTAATGATATGAACTTTTGTCTTACAACCGCTTTTGCCATGTCCCAAAAGTTTTGATATTTTGTACTATCATTATCATTCTTTTCTAGATATCTCTCGATCTCTCTTTTTATTTATTCTCTGACTCAGTAATTCTTCAGTATCATGTTGTTTAATCTCCATGTATTTGTGGTTCTTCCTGATTTCCTTTTATAGTTGACTTCTAGTTTCAGAACATTATGATCAGAGAATATGGTTGGTATATTTTCAACCCTTTTATATTTGTTGTGGCTATCTCTGTGTCCCAATATGTGGTCAATCCCTGAGAATGTTCCATGTGCACTAGAGAAGAATGTATAAGTAGCTGTTTTGGGATGAAAAGCTCTGTAATATCAATTATGTTCAGTGATCTAATGTGTCATTTAAGGAGGTTATTTCTGTATTGATTTTCTCTTTGGATGATCTGTCCATATCTGACAGTGGTGTATTCAGGTCCCCTACTACGACAGTGTTTTTGTCGTTTCTCTCTTTAGTTCTGTTAGTAATTGCTTTACATATTTTGGGGCCCCTAATTGGGATCATAGTTATTAATGTGTTATTTCTTCTTGATACATGATTTCCTTTATCATTATGAAGTATTCTTCAGTATCTCTCTTTATCTTTTTTATTTTGAAGTCTATTTCATCCAATATTAGTACCGCTACTCCTCTTTTTCTCTGAATGCCATTTGTTGAAATATTTTCTACTGTTTCATTTTGAGTCTTTGGAGCTAAGATGTATCTCCTGGAGATAGCAAATATTGGATTTTGTTTGTTGATCCATTCTGAAACTCTGTGTTTTTTATTGGTGAGTTCAATCCATTTACATTTAGGATGATTATTGGAATATGAGGTCTTCTTATAGCCATTTTCTCTTTTGCTTTCTGGTAGCTCGGTGTTTCCATTGCTTCTTTGTCCTTGTGTTTCTGTTTTCTTTATTTTGGTTGGCTTTTGTGGGTTTTGCCTCTGGTTCTTCTTGTTTTATGTTATATACTTCAGTTCTGAATCTTTGGTGTGTGGTTACCATTATGAGTATATAAAGAATAGTTATATATATACATATATTGGCTTTTACTTTCTTCTGTGCGTGCCTTATCTCCATTCCCCTTTGCAAATTTGGATCTTTGAATCCTCCCCTTTTCATTCATTGTTGTCTCGATTTATACCTATGTATGCTGAACGTTCATTACTATCTTACTATAGCAAATTTCTTCTTATTTTTAGCTTATTATGCCCTGTGGCTAGTAAAGGTTCAACTTCTCTGCTTTTATCAGCCTGCTAGTCATCTTATTCCTAATTATGCATTTTTTTTTTTTGTCATTTTATTTTAGATGAGTTGACCCCTTTCAGTATTTCTTGTAGTGTAGGCCTCGTAGAGAATTCCCTCAATTTTTGTATATGTGAGAAGGTCTTTATTTCTCTGTCATATCTAAAGAAAAGCTTAGCTGGATACATTATTCTTGGCTGGTAGTTTCTTTCATTTAATAGTTTGAATATTTGATTCCATTCTTTTCTGGCTTGTAAGGTTTCCGCTGAGAAATCCAATGATAATTTAATGAGTTTTTCTTTATAGGTTACCATCTTCTTTTCCCTGAGAATTCTGTCTTTGTCCTTGATTTTTGATAATTTAATACAATGTATCTTGGTGAAGGCCTTTTTAGGATGAGATAATTGAGTTTTCTGTTGATTTCTTGAATTCAAGCTCCAGCTCATTCATTAGATTTGGGAAATTCTCGTCCACTATTTGTCTAAAACTGCTTTCTAATACTTGCACCTTTTCCTCGCCTTTGATAATGCCCATTATTCTTATGTTTCCTCTCCTGATGGTATCAGCTAGTTTTTGCATTTATCTTTCATTATTTTTCATTCTTTAGTTTTTCTCTTTTTCCTTCTGATTTATTTCTAGATTTCTGTCTTCGTTATCACTGATTCCTCCATTTGGTCAACTCTATTTCCAAACTTGCTATTTCATTTTTCAACTCATGCAGTGTGTTTTTTATCTCCAGAAGTTCTATTCAGTTCTTTTTGAGGGTTTCAATCTCTTTGCTAAAGAATTCATTTTGCTCATCTAGTTGTTTTTTTCAATTCCTGAAATTGCCGATATGAATCATTTAGGATCTCATTGAGTTTTTTCAAAAGTACCATCCTGAATTCTCTCATTTAAGTTGCATATTTCTATGTCTGTAAGCTTATTTTCTGGAGATTTTTCTCTTTCTTTCTGGAATGTCTTATCACCTTGGTTATTAATTGTGTTTAATGGATTATTTATCCGTTTAGGCATTAAAGGAAATGTATTCTGGTTTTTTTTTTTTTTTTTTTTTCCCCAGAATGAAAATTGATTCTATATAAAGGTCTCTCTTTAGCCTGTTGCAAAGAAGGCGCTTTTCCTTTGGGTTCCAGTAGGTGGCGTCTAAACCTCTCTGCTTTATATAAAGCCTTAATAATGCCTTTTTTTTAATATATAGATATTTAATCATTCTCACTACCCTCAGTCTCAGTCCCTGTCAGTGTTAGCGACAGTTTTGGTAGCATTTGGTCAGATTCCCCTGGGGGGTGTTTGGTTTTGCAGGATATAGGAGGAGGTGCCTGGTGGGTTGAGGGATGGGTCCTGCGGCTCAGCTTTGGTTTTTCAACCTGGCATGGTAAAAATCAACTGTTGTTTCTCTGCCGTCCTACTTTTCTACCATCCCACTTTTCTGCCGTCCCTGTTTCTGTGCCTTCTACCCTGTTGACTCGGTACTACTGTAAGCCACATGGAGCTCACAGCACTCTCAGGCAGGGCTGTTCAGAGAAGTTGCCACACCTTCTCTCCTCCCCTTCCTCCTACAGGGAGCTCTGGCTGTGAGAGGCACTATCTTTGTTTATCTCAGTCTACCACCTTACACCTGGGATTCTGACCTGTGGTAGCTCTTATGAACAGATCCCATGCTCAGACATGCTGATGTGCAGTGATAGTGTTTCTCCTTGAGTTTTAGATGTTCAGCTTATTGTTGTTTCAAGGGGAGAGATCTGAGGATGTCTCTCACTCCAGCCAATCTAGCATTTACATTTAAGTCTACAGTCTCATTTAAGTTAATTTTTCAGTACAATGTGAGGTGAGAGTTTATATGTATTCTATATAGAAATTAAATTTTCCCATCATCATTTGTTGAAGAGACTTTCTTTCCTCAAGGATTTGTCATAGTACCTTTATAAAAAGCAACTGAATGTGTATACATATGTCTATTTTTGTAGATTTAATTATATTACACTCATCTATATGTTTATCCTTTTGCATTATCTTGGTAATTGTAGCTTCATATTAGGTGTTACAATCAGTTAGTGTAAGACTTTTAACTTAAAATCATTTATGTTATTATAGGTCATTCATTTCCACATATATCTTAAGACCAGTTTTTCAGTTTCTAAATATAATTGGACTAATATTTTTTTTTTTATTTATTGTGGGGTTGACATTTCTAAAAGGATTCCAACACTTAGCTTTATTTTTGATAAGGTTATATATTTATATTAGCTGTTGCCATTTTTGCTTTGTTTTTTGGTTGTTAGTTTGATATTCCTTTTTCAATCCTAATAATGGGGCAGTTAATAACGTATCAGAATAGTCTGGACTGGCAAGGTTGTACTGCTTACCAGTTTGCTAAAGCTATGAGAGAAGACAAAACATTGTCAAGTAATGTATATCTTTAAATATCTATGTTATATATATGGAGATAATATAAATAAACTAGTATATAGATTAATAGAACTATATATGTAACTATAAATATACACATGTAGTAGAGACCTGTGATTTAAATAATTTGATGTCATTCTATGTAAAAGTTTGATTTTAATATAGTGATTATAATTTCATAAAATATCATTCTGTTTATAACCTCACAATATATCTTGATCCACTAAAATATCCAGAAAGCATAAAGAAATCAGTATCAAATTGTTTTGTTCTGGAACCTTGAGAGTTTTCTAGGAGGAAATATTTAAAGTATCCATGAGAAGTTTTAATACACAAGGATTGTTTACTAGGTAAACATACTAAAAGCAAAACATTAGAGCAGATGTTCTTAAACTTTTTGTTTCATGTACTTTGATGACTGGTGAAGCCCATGAACCCACTTACTAGAATAATACTTTTAAATACATACATATTCCATAGGATTACAAAACAAAGTAACAACTCTAATGTGGAATATCTTTTGGTAACCAGGTCACAGTTATTATTTATATTCTATACTTCATTGCCTATAATTATAATAAATTCAAAGAAAATGTTTAAATTAATTAAATGCTACTGAAAATAAAAGCATAATTTTTTTCTTCCTGTATCCGTGGGCTCCGTGGAACCAAGATATGAATCCTTTGGGTATCTATGAACTTCTTAGAATAATATCTAAATTAATGAAAAGAAAATAACAATTATTACAATCAAGGGGAGTATCAATATATTAGTACATTTTTCTAGGTAGGGTATTAAATATTTTACTATCATATATATTGGATGTGTTTAGTAAATAATCTACACTTGTTTAAAATTAGATTTTGGCATATATTGAAGATTATTATCAAATGTAAAAATACTGAAAATTCTGAAACAACTGAAGATTAAAACATACTGAGTTATAGGTTATTTCAGTGTAAAGTCACATTTTCAGTTTAAATATTCTGACACTGTCACATATTTATTAGAATAGAATTTGCAAAGATAAATAATAAGATATGTTCCCAGCTCTTACAGGGTTTATAATCTAAGGAAAGAAAACTTGAATATGCTTCCTAACTGAATTTTTCCCTTCTTTTGCTACCATATTTTTCACCCTAATTATTCTTAGCCTCCTCTAACAGAAGTGTCCGGCCTGTCATAGGGCCTGGATGAGAGTTCCAGGATTTGTCATTAGACTTGCCCATTCTAGGTGGGGGATAATAAACAGACAAACTGACAGCAGAAATTAAGCATGCTGAGCAAGTCCTGATCTTTATGACAGTTTGCAAATGTTAATCTTTATACTTTCAAAAGCTAAATATTATGATTATCAGAGACAGGCCTTCTCCCCAGATAGGAAGAACATAACAGGGAAGATAGAAAGCTGTCCATGAGCACTAAAAGTAAAATTACTATCTAAAAATTCATAAGTATAACTCTAGGGAGAGAACAAGTAGTAGTAAAGACTACCCTTACATATAAGTTGCTGGAGCAAGAAATAATAGTGTGAAAATAGCAGAAGCTCATAGCATGAACTGAGCACAATTAGACCAGATCTGGAGTGGCAGAGGGATACTGAGTTCATCATAAGCACTAGAACTGTGCATCTTGGAGAAAAGTAACTGAGAACAAATTCAATCTAGTGACCAGTGCAATAACATAGCAATGGTGCGTTGTTATAAATTAGGGTATGCAGGAAAGAATATCTCAAACAGGAATAATCACATGAGTAAGCTTAAATTTCAGAAATACTTGGAAGAATCTTTTTGTACTCAAATATATTTAACCAATCAAGTGTTCAGCTGGCAAAAATTCTTAAATCTCTGTCTCTTTTGAAATTGCAAATGATGAAGTAATTTTACACAAAATATCATTAATTGATAATTAACATATGCAACCATTGAGTGGATTTTATTAAGTGTTTACTGTGTACCAGGCACTACATTATTCTAATGGCTACAAAGACAAAACAGTGAATAAAAAAACAACCCCAAATCTAGAGGTATTAAGTGTTCAAATTGAAGCAGAGTACACTTAAGTTACTAAATGTTTATGCAAGTGCCTGTCTGTGCTTGGACCAGGGATAGGGGTCACGGAGAAATTTGAACTTTGGGATGAAGCATGAAAAATGAGTTTGTTTTTTCTAAGCACGTAAAACAAAGGTGAAGATTCTAGGAGAAAAAATGGAACAATGTGTGTAAAACTTAGAAAAATAAAAAGTCGGTATTACCGTGCATTACTGCCTATTGGTATTCCAGTGTTAATAAACTTACTTTACCTCTTTCAGCTAATTTCTATCAGGTTAGGGTGAAACACACTGATGTAATATAAAGGAAACCTAGAAGGAAGAAAAGTACATAAAAGAGACATATTTATTTCTTCCTCTACCAATTGAGATTTGGCCTGTCTTTGCTTGCAAAGGAGAAAGATTTGATTTAGACATGATGATATCCTAAATACTTAACTTTTAGCTTTAGAATTACTTTTACTTTTGAATTTTCAAAATATTTTCTCATGAACTGAGCATATAAAAAAATAAGAGTTTAAATAGCTATTAGAACAATTTAGCAGCATATCTAAAACGAACTGACATTGCTCCCTTACTCCAAGTAGAGGCAAAACTTTCTTCTTATTTCACATAATTCAATCTGTGCTACTCTTGAATTTGTAAGGGCAATAAGAACAAAATAGATATAGACTGCTCATTAACAGCATATATGACTTTTTGATCAGGATGGAGCTTGTTGGTAATTCCATTTTCTGCCAAAGCCATTTCATGGCAAACTAATTGCTGACTATAAAGGTTGTACTCATTATATTACACTGATCAACCCCTGGGGAACAGTGTTAATTTCCTAGCCACCATCCTGCATAAAACTGATTTCTTAAAAGAGCCCCATTAATTTGTACAAGTATTTTAATTTGTGTCTTTCCTTTTTATACTCTTCAACTCTCTAGACTTTTAACACATGTTTTATACCTTATTGTTTAGCCAAGTCATAATCATATGGACAAATAGATGATCTCAAGATGCTTAGTTGTTAACCTTACTGAATCCTACTGTGTAAAGCCTACTTGCCAAAAGAAGGAGATCACAACAGTGGAAAAAGAGGACAGGGTATATATAACTACAGTCAATTACTTCCAGAGGAAAGGCATTTAAATTCTTTAGGCCCATAACATTGATTGGGACCTTCCTCCTAATGAAGGTGGTCTTTTACCTATAAAAAAATAGAATGAGTTATATAGCTATCATCCCTTGTGAGGGGGAAAAAGATGAATCAGTTCAGTGTTGAATGTAAAGAGCATACAGTCATTTTGTTCATATTATCTGAGAAAACCTTTTTTAGAATTGACAATATGTAAACAAAATACATTTTCTACATACTAAAAAGGCTCTGTCTTTCTTTGTATTAGATCAGTTTAAATAAGATATTGATAAATAATTTCAGATTAATTATTCATCTCAGAGATCATGAAAAAGAGGTTAGGAGGAGACATTAAAATTACAATAGAAATGGAAAAGTAGTGATGTAATATAAATAAAAAATAAAATAATTATGGTAAGAGTGTCCCATATATATCTCTTGATGTCCTCCTTGAGGTAACATGCCTAGAAAAGTATGTACTCATTCTATTTACACAACTGTGTACATATATTAAATAGATTTCTAAAATCACGCTTTTATTTTTCCTCATTATCTAGGTTCTCCACTATTAAACTGTGAGATTTGCTTGGTGAAAATGGTACATAAATGTTTTATTCAGACAAGTTGTGTGATGAGAATATCTAATACATATTTTTCACTTTACTGTAATTCAAGGCAATTTCAAATTTTAGATTAGTATAAAAAGAACATGTTTTGTGTAATTTTTTTAGAAAACAGAATATTAAAAATAACTAGTAATATGTTTAAAATAGATGTAGAATGAGTTTTCTCAGATAAGGCTACTAAGTGGATAGAGTGGTATTCTATGCAATCATCAATCACAAGATAGAAAAATGACAATTATAGAAAATATTAATTATGATACATAACAAAGTTAATTTTTATTACACCATTAATATGTATTAAAGAATACCCATTGAGTTTATTATTTTACTATTTAAATAGCAGTATAGCACTTTTCATTTTTATAATTTTTAGTCATATGAAAGAGTTTAGAAACATGATCTAACACATAAAGGGTTTTGAAAGACATTATGATTTAAGTTCTCTTCCTCAGAAGGAAGCATGTAGCACACACTCTCAGAGAGAGAAAAATGATAGTTCTGTCTTTTCCTCGACAGTGATGAGTAGGTGATTGATTGGCAAGCTGGTACTCCTCAGAGCCTCCAGCTAGACAGCTTCCTGTTCTGCTCTGACATGCTGATTACAAAGCCAGGATTCTAGAATGCTTCATCATCCCATGACATAAATAAGAGAACTTGGATAATTCAAAGCTGTCATTCATTCTGTTCATTTAACAAATACATATGGTGCATCAGGCCATGTGCTGGGTTCTTAGGGTAGAGAAAAAAAAGTATTCTGCCTTCAAGAAACTCTGTCTACTTTGGAATAAAACCAATACAAAATAAAAAGCGTATAGGAAGGAGAGATGGCTTAGTAGAGAGGTCTAGTAAACAGAGTCTAGTCAAGAGAGAATCTCCAGTTATAACCACTCCAGTTGTTTTAACAGGGGTATTTTAATATAAACAATTGTAATATTGTTGAAGAACTGTTATGGCCAACAGAAGAACACTAAGTATCACAGTGGTAGTTAATGAAGGAAGCAATTAACACCTCTTATGCTGAGAAGACAGGTTGAAATTATTTACATTTAAAAACACAAAGGAGGAGTTTTGTGGAGCTGAAACTCCAATATATATAAGGAAGATGGCACTTTACACCAGGTATAACGTCTCAGGACCTCGGAAAAAGGACCTCTTGGAGCTGGCACTCAGACTTTGAAGGATGTCTACCAGAAGGATGGTTCTTGAATCTCCAATGGGTCATAATGAGGCTGTTTTGGGGAGTGACAGAAAAAACTGGACACTGAGATGAACTGTTATTAGTACATTAATTGCCACCTCCAAAGTCAAGACACACTTCTGTTGTAATGCTGATAGGAACAAAGACTGAAACTAAAAGCAAAACAAGAAGAACCTTAAACCCTTCTTCCTCTTCCAATTTTTTAGTCTCCCTCCAATGCCTCCAGTGGAAGAAGCTAATAGGGAGCCAGACAGCAAACTGAAATATGGTTTACAGACTCCTTGCTGAGCACAGGAGGGAGAATTCTAATCTGAGAAACCATAATTTATCAAATGTCATGGCACGTAAATGTAGGAAAATTAAGGGCAGTAGAAAAACCCAAAAACTTCATAAGAGAGAGAAGATTGAGCTAATGATGAGACAGTAATCAAGTTTTCAACAGGGTGGTAAGAGACTTGGTATGACTCATTGAGATGGGTGGTTCACAAGAAGGGGAGACAAGATGCATGACTTACCAGAAATGATGATGAAAACACATATTTCAAAAGAGAAGCAGATAAAACTGGTTGGATTAACAGAGTGTCAGGTTATGAAGCTATCGGAGAATAATTTGGATAAAAATTTACTATGTAGCCATTAGACCTTGTAAGAGAGGCTAGTACTATGAGGTAGATATTATTGTTTAAGGAAGCCTGAAGTAGTTATAGGTTTCGGGATGGGTTGGAAGAGGAGGAAGAGAATGAATTAGAAACCAGTAAAGGAACGATTCTCATAGTATAGGATCATGGTGATAAGGATGGCAATAAGAGGGTCAGTGCTGAAAAATTCCTAACAAATTATAAAAGAAAAATTAATCTGACATTAAAATTTGTTTAACATAACCAAAAGTAAACTCCTTACATAGTGAATAGTGCCAACAACTCATTATTTTAAATTTAAAATAGTTTGTAGTTTCCTCAAAAAATCAAACATAGAGAACTACTTTAAGAACAAGAAATTGCACTTCTAGGTATTTTTCCAAAGAAAACAAAAATAATAATTCATAAAGTTTTATGCACCCTTGCATTTATGGCAGCATTATTCACAATAGCCAAGATATGAAAGCAACATAAATGCCCTTCAACAGACAATTGGATAAAAAAGTTATGGTTCATATACATAATGGAATATTACTCGGCCATAAAAAAATGAAGTCTTACCATTTGCAATAACATGGATGGACCTACAGGATATTATGCTGATTGAAATAAGTCAGACAAAGAAAGACAAATACCATATGATTTCACTTATATGTGGAATCTAAGGAACAAGAGAAATGAACAAACTAAACAAAAACAGACTCACTGCTGATTGCTGAAGGGGTGTGGGGTTTAGGGGCTAGGTGAAAAAGGTGAAGAAATGAAGAAGTATAAATAAGCACCTACAAAATAGTCATGGGGATTTTGAGCATAGCATAGGGAATATAGTCAATATTATTGTAATGGTTGTGTGTGGTTCTAGATGAGTGCTAGAATAGGGGGGATGACTTCCTAAATTATATATCTAGTCATTGTGATGCATACTCGGAACTAATACAAAATAATAATACATTTCCAAATAAAATAAAAAATAAATTTAAGATGAATGAACAAATTATTATTTAGAGGGTGAAGATGTAGCTTATAATCATTAAAAATGAGGTGATTACTTATTTCTCATTATCTTGTAAAAAAGGGCACATAAATGTAATTAGACCCTTAAAAGACATCATCCCAAGGCAAGAAGAAGAGAAGGAACAATAAAATGGTAGAAAAATAAATCAAAGACTTAAAAACAATGTTGAAGAGTTGCATGATATGGAACTGGAATGAGGACAACATTTCAAAAGAGAAAAGGTTGTTTAGGTTCTTCAGTTGGGAATAACAAATCAAATAACATGAGGTCTAAGAAGATACAATCTATTTTGTCTTGAAGACTATGACACAACCTTTTAGAGATCAATTTCTGTAGAATTGATGGGACAGAATCTAAAATACAAAGCATTAAAATAAAAGGACTGATTTTTTTAAATGGAAGATTTTAGCAATCAAAAAAATGAAACTAGATTGCTATCTGTCACCATACACCTAAATTAACTCAAAATGGATCAAAGACCTAAATATAAGATCTGAAACAATAAATCATGTAGAAAAAACATAGGAACTAAACTTATAGACCTTGGATTTAGAGAGGATTTTATAACTTTGACCTAAAAGGCATGTAAGTAAAAGCAAAAATAAATAAATGAGACTAAAAAGCCTCTGCACAGCAAAAGAAACAATCAACAAGACAAAGAGGCAACCAACTGAATGGGAGAAGATATTTGCAAACAGCACCACCAATAAGGGCCTAGTACCCAAAATATACAAAGAACTCATACGACTCAACAACAAAAAAATAAAAAAAATCCAATTAAAAAATAGGCAGAGCTTTTGAACAGACACTTCTCCCAAGAAGGCATATAAAAGGCAACAGACATATAAAAAGATGCTCAACTTTACTAACTGTTAGGGAAATGCAAATCAAAACCACAATGAGATACTACTTCACACCTGTTAGAATAGCTAACATCAACAAGACAAGTAATAACAAGTGTTAGAGAGATGGCGAGGGGAAAGGAACACTCACACTGGTGGTGGGGATGTAAATTGGTATAACTACTATGAAAAACAGTATGGAGTTTCCTAAAAAAACTAAAAATAGAATTATCATATGACCCAGTAATCCCTCTTCTGGGTATCTATCTCCCAAAATGGAAAAACATTATCTATAAAGATATATGCACCCCAGTGTTTATTGTAGCATTATTCATGTGGCCAAGACTTGGAAACAACCGAAGCTCCCTTCCAGTTGATGACTGTATAAAGAAGATGTGGTATACATACATAATGGATTACTACTCAACTATAAGAAAGATGAAATACTTCCATTTGTGAAAATGTGGGTGGGTCTTGAGATAATCATGGTAAGAGAAATGAGACAAAAAAAGTTGAGAACCGTATGATTTCGCTTATATATGGGATATAAAACTGAAAGCAACAAACAAATGTGACAAACAGAAACTCATGGACACAGACAGTAGAATAGTGGTTACCAGAGGGAAAAGGGGAGGAGGAGAGGTAGTGATAAAGGGGGTCAAACATATGGTAATGTAAGGAAATTTAACTTTGGATGTTGAACATACAATGCAATATACAAATGATGTATTATTGAATTATACATTTGAAACCTATATAATTTTATTAACCAGTGTTGCTCCAATAAATTTAATAAAAAAGAAACAAGGTAATATGACAATGCTCAAGAAAGTTATTTTTGAAATTAGAAGGCATTATAGTTAATTCTAAAGTGTTAGAGTGAACTTTGCTTCTTTATATGTTGCAGTATTATAAAATTAAAGAAACCTTAGCTTCTACTTTTTATAAAAAGCTTTATGTGCCCTACTGCCATGAACTAAATACACTGCATATATTACTACATTTAAGATATATATTATGCTTATTTAATTAATCAAGAGACTAACTTTAAGAGACAAAGGTGCATCATTAAGGTCACAAGTAAAGTAAGTATTAGAATCTCCAATTATTGTAATGGATTTGCCTGTTCCTTTATTTTTCAGTTTTTAAATGATTTTGAAGCTCTTTAATTAGGCACATATGCATTTATGATTTTTATGTATTCCTGATGAATTGACTTTTATTTATTATAAATTGTCTTTTCTTCTAAGACTCATATTTTAATTTCCACATTGATAATATAGACAAAACAGACCCTTATTGTTTACTTTTTGAATGGTTTACTTTTTCACTCTTTTATTAAGGCTAATTATGTATTTATATTTCAAATTTATCTCTTTTAGACAGTATGCAGTTGGGACTGCCTATTTTATCTAGTATGATATCTTTTAATGGAAATATTTAGTTAATTTACATTTAG
Organism: Pteropus vampyrus; assembly: GCF_000151845.1. NCBI lineage: Eukaryota > Metazoa > Chordata > Mammalia > Chiroptera > Pteropodidae > Pteropus > Pteropus vampyrus. Next base: position 992,395 of record NW_011888942.1, read on the forward strand.
TGGAATTACTATGTAATTAGATTTGAAGTGTCCATTGTTTACTTTTTCTCATTTGCACTCTTTCTCATTTCCTGCCTACTTTTGGATTAACCAAAACTTTTTAGTATTCTATTTTAATTAATCAACTGGTGTTTTTAACTATATATATTTTAAAAATTGTTAACCTAGGGATTACAATATTTTATTTCTTATCAAAATCTACATATAGATAATAGTATGCTTCATGTAAAATATAAGAACATTGCATGATTTAGTTTCCTTTATACTACCACATTATTGATAATATAGTTTTCATATATTTTACATCTATGTATATTATAAATTTCACAATAGATTTTTTTGCATTTAAATTGTCAACTGACTTTTAGATAAATAAAAAGAAAAATGTATATGCTCTTTAAAGTTACTCAGGTAGACTACGGCCATGCCACCCTGAACAAGCCCGATCCCATCTGATCTCGGAAGCTAAGCAGAGTCGGGTTTGGTTAGTACTTGGATGGGAGACCACCTAGGAAGCCCAAGTGCTGTAAGCGTAAAAAATAAAAAATAAAGGATTGTAAACTGACAAAGTCCTTGTAATCTGTGACCTCAACCAAAGGTTGCCTCACCTGAAAAAAAAAAGTTACTCCTTCTAGTGTTAATTTTTCTTTCCTATAAATGCATGTTTTTAAAATTAAACTTATTCGGTTGACATTGGTTAATAAAATTATATAGGTTTAAAGTGTACAATTCAATAATAGGTCATATGTATATTGCACTGTGTGTTCAACGCCCAAAGTCAAATTTCCTTCCATTATCATATATTTCTCTCCACTTAGGCTGCTATCATTTCTCTGCAGCTTGAACAAATTACTCCTTATTTCTATATAGTTTAGATACAGTGGTTACAAATTTTCTCAGCTTTTATTGGCCTAAAAAAGTATATACCTTCATACTTGAATGATGTTTTTAATGAATATTGAATACAGGTATTCCTTGCTTCCTATGATTTCAGTACGTATGAATTTCAGTTACCGTGGTTAGTTAAATAATAATAATCCCTCACAACGTGGTTCAAATTTCAGTTACCACAGCATATTAACTGCGAGTAATTAGATAAAATATAAATTTTGCTGCTATCTCGTTAGTCCAAATATCACCATTTAAGTAACAAATATATAGCTTGATTAGCTACCAATTACATTATTTCTTTTAAAGTTATTCAGTGATTGATCACTACACATCTGTTATTCAGTTTAAATAAATGGAGCAAAGCATATCAATGTGTTACCTTCTTGTCTCTTGGATATACTGATATGACATTCTACAAAAATGAATAATCAAGAAAGAAAATTGGTCAACAAAGATAAAATTTCAGAAAAGGAACAAAAAAAGTATAATGCCTGAAATAAAATTTGAATTGAACATAAATGAAGTTATGGAAGAATTAAATGCTTGTCAAGACACTCTACTTATTACTTATATTTCTAATAAACAAGCACATTCTCAATTTACAGATATAGTAGTTTTCTCCATGATTTTGCTTTCTGTGGTTTCTTTTAGCTGTGGTCAACCACAGTCTGAAAACATTAAACGGAAAACTCAAGAAATGTATAATTAATACGTTTTAAATTATACACCATTCTAGAACCTCACACCATCTCACTCAGTCCCAATCAGGACTTAAATTGTTCCTTTGTTCAATGTATCCATGCTATATACACTACCCACTTATTAATCACTGTGTTATCAAATGAACTGTCCTAGTTTCGCAGTGCTTGTGTTCTAGTAATCCTTACAGTAGTCTAATGCTACCTCAGAATGCCTAGGTCATTCACCGCACTGTCTCATCACACAGGCATTGTATTTTCTCACATCACAAGAAGAAGGGTGAGTGTGGTACAATGAGATATTTTGTGTGTGAGAGAGAGACCACATTTGCATAACATTTATTACTATATATTGTTATAATCTATTTTATTATCAGTTTTTTGTTAATAATCTCTTACTGTGCCTACTTTAAAAATTAAACTTTATCACAGGTATGTATATACAGGAAAATTAAAAAAAAAAAAACATAATATGTAAAGAGTCCAGTATTACCTGCAGTTTTAGACATCCACTGGGGATCTTGGAACATATCTCCCTAAATAAAGGGAGACAATTGTACTTTTATCATCAAAATTGATCTATTAAACTGTGAAAAGGTTAAAGATTCTAAAGTGAAGTTTCTTCATATCGGGGGATAAAAAACTTGTCTAACAACTTTATGAAAGCTATAGAAACCATTTTTAGAAAAATGAACATGAATGTAATATTCTATATGCAACTTCAAGGATTCACACAAACACTGAAGCACATTTAAAAATGAAAAAAAAAACAAAACAAAACAAAACAAAAAAAACAGAGGGACAGCCAAAATGAGAAAACAAAGAAACATGTCTCAAATGAAAAAAAAAAAAAATAGGAGAAAGACACACACACACACACACACACACAAAACTAAATTAGAAAAAAGCAAGCAACCTACCAGATGCAGAGTTCAAAACACTAGTTATGAGGATGTTCAACAAACTTAAGGAAGAATGGATGATTTCAGCAAAAACTTCAACAAAGACATAGTAAGCATAAAAAAAGACATAGAAACCATAAACAAAAAAGCCACTGGTCAAAAATAAAGAATACGATAACAGAGATAAATAATACATTAGAGGGAATCAATAGTAGATTAGATGAAGCAGGATATCAAATCAGTGATTTGGAATATAAGGTAGCAGAAAAAACCTAATCGGAACAGCAACAAGAAAAAAAGAATTAAAAAAAAATGAAAAAAAGTTAAAGGAACCCTTAGAACAACATCAAGCATAACAACATTTGTATCATAGGGGTACCAGAAGGAGGAGAAAGAAAAAAGGATAAATAAAACTATTTGAAAAAATAATGACGGAAAATTTCCTTAGCCTAGTGAAGAAAATAGACATAAAATCCCAGGAAGTGAAGAGTCCCAAACAAGATGAACTGAAAGAGGCTCACCCCAAGGCACATCATAATTAAAATGACAAAAGTTAAAGACAAAAAAGAATCTAAAAGCAGCAAGAGAAAAGCAGTTAGTTACATACAAGTGTGCTCTAATAACACTGTCAGCTGATTTCTCAACAGAAACTTTGTAGACCAGAGGGACTAGCATGAAATATTAAAAGTGATGGAAAGCAAGGACATATAACTCAAACTATTCCACCCATAAAAGCAATCAATTAAAATTGAAGATGAGATAAAGCGTTTTTTAGATAGGAAAAAGCTAAAGAATTCATCACCACCAAGCCAGGGTTACAAGAAATGTTAAAGAAACTTATTTAAGAAAAAGGAAAAACAACATAAATATGAATAATAAAATGGTATTAACTATGTAGCTATCAATAATCACTTTAAATGTAAATGAATTAATTGCTCCAATTAAGCTAAATGGATAAAAAAGTAAGACTCATACATACACCGTCTACAAAAGACCTACTTAAGATCAAACACACACAAATAAACTAAAAGTAAAGGGATGGAAAAAGATATTTCATGCAAATGGAAATGAAAAACAGCTGAGATAGCCATACTTATATCAGAAAAAATAGACTTTAAAACAAGGGCTATAATAAAAGACAAAGAAGAACATTAAATAATGAAAAAGTGATCAATCCAACAAGAGGACGCAACCCTAGTAAATATTTATGCGCCAAACATAGGAGTACCTAAATATATGAAACAAATATTGACTGACTCAAAGAGAGAGGTAAACTATAATATAGTCATAGTAGGGGACTTTAACACCCATTTGACACCAATAGACAGATCTTCCAGATAGAAAATTAACAAAGAAATACCGGCCTTAAATGTCACACTAGACCAGATTGAATTAACTGATATTTTTAGAACATTTCACACCAAATCAGCAGAATATACATTCTCAAGTACACATGGAACATTTTACAAGATACACCACAAGTTAGGTCACAAACAAGTCTCAATGTGTTTAAGAAGTTTAAAATTATATCGAACATCTTCTCTGATCACATTGTATGAAAAAAGGACTCAACTACAAGAAAAACACTGAAAAATACACAAACACATGGAGGCTAAATAATATGTTACTAAACAATGAATACGTTTACAATAAGATCAAGAAAGATATCAAAAGATAACTTGAGACAATTGAAAATGGAAACACAACAACTTAAAATCTATGAGACACAGTGAAAGCAGTCCTAGGAGGGAAATTCATAGCAATACAGGCTTACTTCAAGAAACAAGAAAAAGCTCAAATAAACAACCTAACCTTACACTTAACTGGAAAAAGAACATCAAACAAAACCCAAAGTGAGTAGAAAGAAGAAAATAATAAAGATCACAGTAGAAATGAACGAAATAGAGTCTACAAAAACAATACAAAAGATCAACGAAACCAAAAGCTTGTTCTTTATAAAGATAAACAATACATATATACAATAGAATATTAGCCATAAAAAGAGATAAAATACTGCCATTTGTGACAACATGGATGGACCTCAAGATAACCATGCTAAGTGAAATATGCCAGACAGAAAAAGTCAAAAATCACATGATATCACTTATATGTGGGATAGAAACCTGAAAGCAACAAACAAACAGGACAAACAAACAGAGACTCATGGACATGGACAATAGTCTCTAGTCATTACCAGAGGTAGGGGGTGGAGGGAGAGGGGAGGTAGACAGGGTAAAGGGGGTCAAATATGTAGTGACAGAAAGAAATCCAACTATGGGAGGTGAACACAAAATGTAAACATATATATACCTAAATGTTAAAGTGTACAGTTGAAACATTGGATTTCATTAACCAATGTCACCATAAAAATTAATCAATTAATTTTAAAAAATTAATAAACCTTTAACCAGACTCATTTAGAAAAAAAGAGATAGGACTCAAATAAATAAAATGTGGAATGAAAGAGGAGAAATGACAACTGACTCCACAGAAATATAAAGGATTATAAGAAAATACTATGAGCAATTAGTGCCAACAAATTGGACAATCTGGAAGAAATGAATAATTTTCTAAAACCATACAATCTGCCAAAATTGAGTCAAGAAGAAACAGAAAATCTGAAATGACCAATTACTACTACCAAAATTGAGTCGATAATAAAAAAACTCTCAAAAATCAAAAGTCAATACTTTGTGGAAACATGGAAGAGTGAGAGACATCCCCAGATCTCTCTCTTTGAACAACAATAAGCTGAACTCTAAAACTCGACAAAAACATCCAAACTGCACACCAGCACGTCTGAGCATGAGATCTGCACATAAGAGCTACCACACGTCAGAACCCCAAGTATTGGGCGATGGGCTAGGAGACATAAAAAAAGTGTCACTTGCAGCCTCTGGAGCTTCCTGCAGGAGGAGGAAGAGGAATGAAGGTGTGAGGACTCCTCTGAACAGCCCTGCTGAGCCTGCAGTGAGCTCCTTGCGTGGGCGGCAGGGCCCAGGCATCAGGGCAGAAGACAGAGAAGTGGAACAGGACTACAGAGAAAGATCAATTGATTTATACCGGCCCCTGCTGCAAAACCAAGGCTGAGCTGCAGCTCCCAACTCCCAACCCAGAGAGACCCTCCCCACATACCTCTGAGACTGATCACCATGGAGCTCCAGGGGAATCGGAGAGAACATTGCTGAGACTATCATTAACACTGACAGGGACTGAAACAGAAGATAGTGAGTGTGATTAAATATCTACAAGAAAATATTTTAAAAAGGCATTTTTAAGGCTTTACATAAAGCAGGGATCCAAGAGCCTTAGGCATCACCTATTGGTATTCAAAATAAAAGCACCTTCTTTGCAACAGGATAAAGAGAGACCTTTACATAATAAATCTTCTTTCTGGAAAAAACAGCAGAATACACTTCCATTAATGCCTAGGTGGAGAAATAGTCCATTAAACAGCATGAACAATCAAGATGACAAAGCATCTCAGAAAGAAAGAGAAAAATCTGCAGAAAATAAGCTTACAGACATAGAAATATGCAACTTAAATGATAGAGCATTCAGGATGGTACTTCCGAAAAAACTCAGTGAGTTCCGAAACAAGTCATATCATATCAACAATTTCAGAAATTTTAAAAAAACAACTAGATGAGCAGAGCAAGGAGATTGAACCTCTCAAAAAGAACAGAATAGATCTTTTGGAGATAAAAAAAAAAACACTGCAAGAGTTGAAAAATGAAATAGCAAGTTTGGGAAATAGAGTCGACCAAATGGAGGAAAGGATCAGTGATAGCGAAGACAGAAATCTAGAAATAAATCAGAAGGAAGAAAAGAGAAACTGAAGAATGAAAAATAATGAAAGAGAAATTCAAGGGCTAACTGATTCCATCAGGAGAAGAAACATAAGAATAATAGAAGGCAAAGAAAAAGAGCAGGGACTAGAAAGCATTTTCAGACAAATAGTGGATGAAAATTTCCCAAATATAAGGAATGAGCAGGAGCTTGGAATTCAAGAATTCAATAGAACACCCAATGATCTCAACCCAAAAGGCCTTCAATAAGACACATTGTATTAAAGTTATTAAAAATCAACGACAAAGATAGAATTCTCAAAGCAGCCAGAAAGAAGAAAACAGTAACTTATAAAGGAAAACCCATTAGATTATCATTGGACATCTCAGCACAAATCTTACAAGCCAGAAAGGAACGGAATTAAATATTTAAACTATTAAGTGAAAGGAACTACCAGGCTAGAATAATGTATCTAGCTAAGCTCTCCTTTAGATATGAAGGAGAAATTAAGATATATAAAAATTGAGGGCTGTACTACAGGAAATACTGAAAGGTGTCAGCTCACCTAAAACAAAAATAACAAAACAAAACAAAACAAAACAAAACAATACATAATTAGGAGTAAAGTGACAATCAGGCAAATAGAAGCAAAGCAGTGCAACCCTTACTAAGAACAGGGCATTATAACTTAAATAATAAGTGAATTATTATAAAAAGATAGTAATGAATGTTCAGTAAACATAGGGACAAATTGACACAATAATGACTGAAAAGGGGAGGATTCAAAGATCCAAATTTGCAAAAGGGAATTGAGATAAGGCAGGCCCAAAAGAAAAGGGTTTTTATGTGTACAACTATCCTTTACATATTCATAATGATAACCACACACTAAAGATTCAGAACTGAAGTATATAACAGAAAACAAGAAGAACTAGAGGCAAAATCCACAAAAGCCAACCAAAATAAAGAAAACAGAAACACAAGGACAGAGAAGCAATGGAAACACCGAGCTACCAGAAACAAAGGAGAAAATGGCTATAAAAAAACCTCGTATTCCAATAATCACCCTAAATGTAAATGGACTGAACTCACCAAAAACAAACAAACAAACAAACAAAAAACACAGAATTTCAGAATGGAGCAAAAACCAAAATCCAATATTTGCTGTCTCCAGGAGATACATCTCAGCTCCAAAGACAAAGATAGTCTCAAAATGAAACAGTAGAAAATATTTCAAACAATTGGCATTCAGAGAAAAACAGGAGTAGCGATACTAATATTGGATGAAATAGACTTCAAAATAAAAAAGATAAAGAAAGATACTGAAGAATACTTCATAATGATAAAGGGAATCATGCATAAGAAGAAATAACACATTAATAACTATGATCCCAATTAGGGGCCCCAAAATATGTAAAGCAATTACTAACAGAACTAAAGAGAGAAACGACAAAAACACTGTTGTAGTAGGGGACCTGAATACACCACAGTCAGATATGGACAGATCATCCAAAGAGAAAATCAATACAGAAATAACCTCCTTAAATGACACATTAGATCACTGAACATAATTGGTATTACAGAGCTTTTCATCCCCAAACAGCTACTTATACATTCTTCTCTAGTGCACATGGAACATTCTCAGGGATTGACCACATATTGGGACACAGAGATAGCCACAACAAATATAAGAGGGTTGAAAACATACCAACCATATTCTCTGATCATAAGGCTCTGAAACTAGAAGTCAACTATAAAAGGAAATCAGGGAGAACCACAAATACATGGAGATTAAACAACATGATACTGAAGAATTACTGAGTCAGAGGATAAATAAAAAGAGAGATCGAGAGATATCTAGAAAAGAATGATAATGATAGTACAAAATATCAAAACTTTTGGGACATGGCAAAAGTGGTCATAAGAGGAAAGTTGATATCATTACAGGCCTACTTCCAAAAACAAAAACAAGCCCAAATGAACAACCTAATGCTTCATCTTAAAAAACTAGAAAAGGAAGAACAAATGAAGCCTAAAATCAGCGAAGGAAAGAAATCATCAAATTTAGAGCAGAAATCAATGAAATTGAAAACAAAACAAAACAAAAAACAAAAAAATATATAATGCAACAAAGAGCTGGTTCTTTAAAAAGGTTAATAAAATTGAAAACCCTGTCCAGACTCACTAAAGAAAAAAAAAAGAGAAAGGACCCAAATAAACAAAATCAGGGATGAAAGAGGGGAAATTATGACTGACATCGCAGAAATACAAAGGATCATATAAGAATATTATGAAAAAGTTTATGACACTAAATTTAATAACCTAGAAGAAATGGACCAGTACTTAGAAAAATACAACCTTCCTAGACTGAATCAAGAACTGGAAAATCTAAATAGTCTGACCGGCAGCATGGAAATTTAAAGAATTATCAAAAACTTACCAAAATGTAAAAGTTCAGGACCAGATGGCTTCACCAGTGAATTCTACCTAACATTCAAAGATTTAATACCTATTCTCCTCAAACTTTTTCAAAAAATTCAAAGAAAAGGCAATACTTCCCAATGCATTTTATGAGGTCAATATTACTATGATACCAAAACTTGGTAAGGATACTGTAAAGAAAACAAACAAACAAACAAACAAACTACAGACCAATATCTCTCATGAACACAGAGGCAAAAGTCCTTAAGATATGAGTGAACAGAATACAGCAAAATATTAAAAAGATAATACACCATGATCAATTGAGCTTCATCCCAGGGGCACAAGGATGGTTCAACATATGCAAATTGATTAATGTGATACACCACATAAACAAATTAAAAAATAAGAATCATATGATCATATCAATAGATATAGAATCCACTTATGATCAAAACTCTCAACAAAATCGGTATAGAAGGAAAGTACCTTAACATCATAAAGTCCATCTATGACAAACCCACCATTATACTTACTGGTGAAAAACTAAAAATCTTCCCTCTAAAATCAGGGACAAGGCAAGGATGTCCACTATCACCACTATTATCCAATATAACATCGGAGATACTAGTGAGTGCAATCAGACAAGAGAAATATATAAAAGGCATCCAAATAGGAAATGAAGAAGTCAAACTGTCACTATTTGCAGATGACATGATTCTCTATTAGAAAACCCTAAAGACTCCACAAGAACACTACTAGAAACAATAAACAAATACAGAAAAATCTCTAGATACAAAATCAACATTCAAAAACCCATAGCTTTCCTATATTCTAATAATGAAGTGTCAGAAAAAGAAGTGGAAAAAATAAATCCTTTTGCAATTGCAACAAAAATAAAATAAAATACCTAGGAATAAATCTAACGAAACATGTGAAAGACCTATATAAAGAAAACTACAAGATGCTATTAAAAGAAATTGAAGAAGATACAAAGAAATGGAAAGATATTCTGTGTTCGAAGGATTGGAAGAATCAGCATAGTGAAAATGACCTTATTACCTAAAGCATTATATAAATTTAACACAATCCTCATCAAAAGCCCATCAGCATTTTTTAAAGAAATAGAACACAAAATCAACAGACTTGTATGGAAGCACAAAAGACCCCAAAATGCAATAGCCATCCTGAGAGAAAAGAACGAGGCCAGAGGCATCACTCTGCTCGACTTCAAATTATGCTACAAAGCAACAGTGATCAAAACAGCATGGTTTGGGCAGAAAAACAGACATACGGAACAGTGGAACAGAATTGAGAGTCCAGAAGTCATCCATATGTATACGGGCAAATAATTTTTGACAAAAAAAGCCAAAAACGTTGAGTGGAGAAAAGAAAGCCTCTTCAATAAATGGTGCTGGGAAAACTGGAAAGCCACCAGCAAAAGACTGAAACTACACTGCAATCTATCACCACACACCAAAATTAACTCAAAATGGATTAAGGATCTGAATATAAAACCTGAAATAATAAAGTGCAAAGAATTAAACATAGGAACTAAATTCAAAGACCTTGGACTTAAAGAGGATTTTATGAATTTGACTTCAAAAGCTAGAGAAGTGAAAGCAAAAGTAAATGAATGGGACTACATCAAACTAAAAAGCTTCTGCTAAGCAATAGATACCATCAACAGGGTAAAGAGATAAGCATCCAAATAGGAAAATATATCTGTAAGCAATGCCTCCTATAAGGACCTAACATCCAAAATATACAAAGAACTCATTTGACTCAATAACAACAATAAAACAAATGGGCAGAAGATCTGAACAGATACTTCTCCCTAGAGGACACACAAATGGCCACAAATATATGAAAAGATGCTCAACATCGCTAGCTATTAGGGAAATGCCAATCAAAACCACAGTGAGATACCATCTCATACATGTTAGAATGGCTATAATCAACAGGAGAAGTAATAACAAATGTTGGAGAGGATGTGGAGAAATAGGAACCCTCATCCACTGCTGGTGGGACTGCAAACTGGTACAGCCGCTAGGGAAAACAAAATGGATGTTCCTCAAAAAACTAAGAATTGATTCACCATATGATCCAGTAATCTCTCTGCTAGGTATTAACCCCAAAGTCTTGAAAACTCATATCAATAAAGATATTTACACACCGTTGTTCATAGCAGCATTATTCATGATGGCCAGGACAGGGAAGCAACCAAAGTGTCCTACGATAAATGATTGGCTAAAGAATCTGTAGTCCATATATATATAATGGAATATTACTCAGCCATAACAAGAGATGAAATACTGCCATTTGCGACAACATGGATGGACCTCGAGATAATCATGCTAAGTGAAATAAGCAGACAGAAAAAGTTGAAAACCACATGACATCTCTTATATGTGGGATATAAATCTAAAAGTAACAAATGAACAGGACAAACAGAGACTCATGGACATGGACTATAGACTAGTGGTTACCAGAGGGTAGGATTGGGGGGAGGAGAGGGGCGGAAGACAGGGTAAAGCGGGTCAAATATAAAGGGGTAGAGGGAAGGTGAAGTGGGTAAAGGGGATCAAATACATAGCAGCTGACGGAAACTGGACTTTGGGTGAATACACACAATAGAATATACAGATGTCAAATTATAATGTACACCTGAAAATTATATACTTGTATTAACCAATGTTACCTCAATAAACTTAATTTAAAATAATAAAAAGACATCATCACTAAAAAAATCAAAAGTGTATTCAAGAAATGATGTTGGGAAAACTGGACAGTTACATGCAAATAAAATAAAATAAAATAAAACTGGACCACCTTCTTATACCATATACAAGAATAAACTCAAAATGGATTAAAGACTTAAATGTAAGACCCCAAACCATAAAACTCCTAGAAGGAAACATAGGTAGTAAACTCTCTGATATTGCTCTGAGTAATATTTTTTCTGATAAATCTTCTTAGTCAAAGGAAACAAAAAATAAACAAATGAAATTATAGCAAACTAAAAAGGTTTTGCATAGCGAAAAAAAGTTGTCAACAAAGACAAATTGCTGAATGGGAGAAGGTATTTGCCAATGATACATCTGATAATGGGTTAATATCTAAAATTTATAGAGAACTCATACAACTCAACACCCCCTCCTCCCAAAAAACAATTCAATTAAAAAATGGACAGGGGATCTGAATAGTCATTTCTCCAAAGAGGACATACAGATGGCCAATAGACATATGAAAAGGTGCTCAGCATCACTAATCATCAGAAAATTGCAATTTAAAACCACAATGAAATATTACCTCACATGTGTCACAATGGCTATCATCAATAAAACAAAAACAACAAGTGTTAATGAGGATACAGAGGAAAAGGAACTCTCATGCACTGGCGGTGGGATTGAAAATTGGTACAACCACTATGGAAAACAATTTGGTTGTTTCTTAAAAATAGAAGTAACTTATAACTCAGCAACGGCATTTCTGGGTATTTATTCAAGAAGACCAAAACACTAATTTGAAAAGGTGTATGCACCCTACATTCACTGCAGTGCTATTTATAATAGCCAAGATATGGAAACAACCTAAATGTCCATCAATACATGGTTGAGTAAAGATGTGGTACATGTATACAATGGAATATTACTCAGCCATAAAAAAAATAAAATGTTACCATTTGCAATGACATGGATGGACCTAGAAGGTATTATGCTAAGTGACGTAAGTCAAACAGGAAAATGAATACCATATGATTTTAATTATATGCAGAATCTAAAGAACAAAATGAACAAACATAAGAAAAACAGATTCATAATTACAGAGAAAAAATGTTGATTGCCAGGTAAAAGTGGGGTTGCGGGACTGGGTCGAAAAGGTGAAGGGATTAAGTAATACAAATTAGTAGTTACAAAATAGTCATGAGAGGTGTAAAGTATGGCATAGGAAATAATGTCTACGATACTGTAATAGCAAGTATAGTTTCGGGTGGGTACAAGACTAACTGCAGGAAATCACTTTGTAAATTATATAAAAGTTTAACCATTAGGTTGCACATCTGTTACTAATATAAAATAATATTGAATGTCAACTAAGTAAAAAATAAAAATTTTAAAAATTAAAAATAATAAAATAAATAAGTAGAACAAAATCTAGCAAAGAAACTGATTTTTTTATATCTTAAGCAAACTGTGCACTATTATAAAATTGAATTAACTTCAAACAAATTACACATCAAGTTAATTTTAAAAATTCCAAACCAGTGTGGAAAATTCACACTCAAAAAATGTGTTATTAAATATATAAATGGCACAAATGTAATATTTAAGCTACTGAACCTACAGAATTCAGAAGTGCAAATTTTCAACTGCTTCAAGGAGCTCTAGGGTTACTTTGGAGGTGCTGCTCCTTCAGGAATATCGGGCAGATGTTGCTGAAAATACTTGTTTTTTAAACTGTTTAAAAAGATTATCTCTTATGTTTTAAACAGTGAAATCCCTAGTTTCATTTTTAGTTCAATGACAGTTATGATTTATGAAAAAAAAATAACTTGCAAAAATAATAGACTCTAAACAGCCAGATTCTACATTTAACATTAGACACTATCACCATATGATGTATTCGACTGTGATTATGAAATGGTTCAGTTAAATTCCACTCCTGCACTACCACCCACTGGTATTGTGAAGAGTACATGGACTAGGATGGTTTATGATTCTTCTTAAACTGATAAACTCTGAGAGCTCCTTCATTTTCAATTAGTATCTTTACAGAAATCAGTAAAGTTTCCCTTAAATAACCAGCAAGTAACAAGAATGTGCTTGACAATCGAGACTCTCATGACTATACTATTCTGTCAGTTCTTAACCTAACAGATCAAATAAAATATGCTCTCTCTCTAGGATATGCACACCATTAACTGCTGACTGTAATGCTGTTGAAAATGATCGTGAAGCATAGTATTTGTACACAATTCATTACATGCTTTCCATCATATTGAAATAGCATCATGTCACAATTAGCTGTTGTTTAGCCTGATAAGAATTTGTTGTAATTAGATCTTGCTTCGTATTTATAAAAAACAGATATAATTTGAAATAATGTATTAACTAAAATAAAATGACTAAAAATGTAATTTCCCCAAACACATTGATGTTTTTCTTTTTCTTTGTGTGTGTGTAAAAATCTTTATATGTATGTGTGTGTGTGTGCGTGTGTGTGTGTGTATATATATATATATATA
>NW_011888942.1:1006793-1014287 GCF_000151845.1 Pteropus vampyrus
ACACACACACACACACACACACACACACATATGCAGAAAAATATTCCCTCTTCTCTTCTAGGGTTTTTTGGGAGGTCTAGCAATTAAAATGACATAAGACAGATTAACAAGAAAAACAGATTTAATTATGTACATATGAGCTCCCCATAAGAATATGAAAGCCACAGGCAGTCAGGCAATTGAGGATTATATGTCACCCTGAACTAAGGAGAAAGGAGTAAGGGTCTGAAATTTCAAAGGGAAGGAAGACAGTTTACAGGAAGATAGAAAAAGCAAAGTTCTGGTAAACAAATATTTTCTATGTTGTGCTAAGATAATGGGTCATAGAAATTTGATCTTTAGGCCATATATATCATATATATATATACATATATATATATTTTTTTAAATGCATCATATATGAGTCAAGTAAGTAGGAATTATTCCATATTTGGAGGTTAAAATATATATATGACATAGCTGATTTTCATATTAGATGACTTAGGTTTTCCTTTTTATCTTAGAGAATTTCATATTTTAAAATTAATATACTATATTCATTAAATATCTTTAAGACATCTTCATCATCATTAAATCTATTCTAAGTATGAAACTTGCTTATCATTTAATTTACCACCCAACAGTATTTGAAAAACACAACTCGAATGTCATGTTTTCATGATTTTTGTATTATAATTCTTTGAATGTTTTAACTTTAAGGATTTGTGTATCATTTATTCATTTTTTTAATTCTAATAATCTGAGAGTGTCTTGTTGCATGTAGTACTATTGTATAACTAACTGAAAAAAATCTACATGGATTTTTAAGTTTATAAAACTTAGGATATCCTAAGTTTTATAAAATATTTTCTTCACCCATGTGAATGTGTATCTTTATTTGTCACATCTCTTACCATAAATTATTGTTCTTTGCTAGGTAAAGCCATATCACTGGAGTGTGGTATGATACAAGCTAAGCACAGAGAAAAATAAATGTAGTATTTGGGTACACAATGTGGAGAATGTGGAAGTTGGTATTATCAATTATTTACCTTAGAGAAATAGCCTTCAAGAAATGTATAGCTTTAATGGTTTAAAAAATGTAGAGATGACAGCCAACAAATAATAATTTGCCACTCACTGGCTAGGAACATGTCACATTCACATGAATTCATGATATACTATGATTCATGAAGTGCTGACCATTATTTTATTTATGTCATTCATTACATGAGCAATATGACAGAATTCATCTGTTTAAGTAAGCTGGATGTTTCTAAACTCTCTTGAGTTACGTTGGTTTCTCTTGCTGCAGTTGCAGCTAGATATTTAATCTCCTCTTTCTTTACTTACTTTTGAAATTCAGTTCTGTAGAAAAAAAATTCTAATTTCTCAAGATCACCTATATATAGAAATTCCATCTCATTTTGGATAAATAAAAAGTTACATGGGTTATTCATTAATTATCTCAATACCAATGTTTATAGCTAATGACCATACTATAGTGAACCAAAAATTAATCTATAGTAATGGAACCAAATAAATAAGAATTTCCAATATAAAGTGTTGCTTCCTAAAAAGGAGAAGAAAAACAGAATGACAATTGCAAGAAACATTAAGAGAAAGTGCCATTATGAATAAAAAGAGAAGTATGCTCTTTCTTCCTTGCTTCTTTATCTCTTTCTTTACTGACAACTGGAATATTGAAGAAAAATGTTCAGCAAAAAATAAGACTCATATTATTAAAGAAACTGTTTTTCTCTTCTACTCCCAAATCTCTGTTTTTTTTTTTTATTTATTTTCCCCTCCAGTGATTGATACTTAATATTCTATGGGACTTTTATGCACAAATTATTGTACTAAGATTTTCTGCCTTATGTATGTATCACAAAAATACAGTAACTTTAAATATCTCTCATATACTTTATGTTAGGTATTTTATATGTAAATATATGTATTTACATATAAAAGATGTTTTGCATATATTTACATATAAAATACCTAACAGAAGATTAAGTGATCTATATTTATAAATAATCTTTACAATGATATATAAATAATGATATATAAATCTTTACAATGATATATAAAGAATTATGGTTTTCTATATATTTAAATATACTTAAAAAGGTATACATAGAAAACAATACTAAATTCTTATAATAAACAGTATGTTAGTGTCATTTACAGATAAGAAAACTGAAGTGTAGAGAAAATGCCTTGCCCAAGATAATGCAACACCTGACACATGAAATAAGATTCAAACTCAGATCTACATGGCTTTGTTTTCCATGTTTTTAATGATCATATTGGACCTTTAAAGAGGTCTTTATTAAATACTGTCCTTTTTCTCCAGCCTAATTCTAAATACATTGAGAAATTAAACAAGGAATAGAAGATGATGGTTAACATATTCACTTTACCACAGAAAAAGGAATCGGTAGAAGATTCAATTTCTCAAGAGAGCCACTATACCTCCTAACTGAACCCGTCTCAGCTTGCCTGACATAGTCAGAAGCAATGTAGAACCAGGGCAGAACTTCCCCCATAATCCACTGGCAAAGCAAACTCTCCAGAAGAGACAAGACTTCACACCAAGGGGAATAAAAGATTTTATTGGGGTAAGCCCTTCCTCAGAGGCAAAGTATGTTGGGGAAAGCCCTGGGGGTACATATGAAAAAGCTCTCAAGAGAAATCCGAAATAAGGAAAAGCAATCTCATTTAATACTTCTCTTCAGGAAATTGGCATATATCAAATGTATTTCTTATTGAGGAAAATATTTGTTCTAAATACTCTGAAAGAATATACTCTATGAAAGGAATACTAACTTTAGGGAGTTAAGCCTTCTTGAAAGATGGTCTTTATATACACATCACTGAAGGAAAAATATCCTATTTTTTATTTTCTGAAAATATACAAAAATATAAAAGAAAGAGTTATAAAACAGAACATTATCATCATTATCATCATCATCATCATCATCATCATCATCATCCCAAAATTATACCTGAGGCTCATCAAAATTCTTCGGAGCCATCAATACCATAATATATGTTTTTCTGAAAAGCAATTTGCATTTTTTCTTTCATTTCCATCTATGTCGGAGGAAATAGTTTATTGTTCAGTAAATAATGTATTTTTGAATGTATATCAATAATTTTTAATTAATGTAATTACTTTTGCTTGCTAAAACATATTTTCTTCAAATTTCTCAAATTGATGCACAATGATAAATCTAATATTATTTTAAACATACAAATTTCTTTTTAATAATAAAATGACATTCACAATTAATAAATATTATTCATTCCATTTAGCTTTATGTACATACTATAATTATTTTACTACACCTGATAAAATAGTAAAAAGAAATTCATTGTCCAAAGCAAAATCATAGTTTTTAAAATGCCTTTTTTATAACTTTATTCATAAAAAACTCACTAGTATAAAAATATTTATTATTATTACTATTAGAGTATAGAAATGATGTTGGCTTTTGCTTTTGACCATGATGTAGTTAATAGCTACTGGATTTATTCACCTTAATCAAGCAGATTATCAAAATATATGGAACAATTGTTTTCAGACATTTGATAACAGATGGTGTAAGACTGCAATTTGTGAAACAAGGACAAGAAAAGATGGCTTGCTGTCTGGAAGCACATTTCAACCATGAACGGAGGCCAGCGTCCCACAGCAATCTTGCTGAGGTTTTGAAAACAGATAGAGAAGAAGCTTAGAAAATCGAGATGACTGGCCATTGTGGAATAGAGTTGCAGGAAGGAAAGAGGTCTGCAGAAAAGAGTGCTAGAAATCTGCATAAGGGTCCCCTAGAACCTTTGCTGAAAGTTTGTTTCTGCAGGAACTTTAAAAATGCAGTCATTAGCATGTGAGATTGATTCAGTCTCAACTTTACTCTCCCTTAATCAACTTTAGTCACAAAAATCCCATCCCATTTTTTTTTTAATCATGAGGATGTTGCTTAAAAGGTCAGCCTATGGGGTACCTGGAAGACAGTTTCACCTTTAAAGTACACCTATCTGTCAGAAACTTTTATGTCCTTGTCATGAAAATATTTGGAATATACACTGCCTCTGTAACTTCTATCGGCTTGGCTATCACTCTCCTACCTCTATCTGTGTGTTCTAATAGCAACAGGGAAGCTCATGGACCAATATTCAATAAATCTGCAACAAGAAATGCAGTACCTCCCTGTCTATTTGGAGGGATAAATTGCACAATCTGAGAAAATTCAGGTGAGTGGGACCTAACCTGATTTAATAGGGGACAAAAGAAAAGGATAGTAATTCTTCCCCATAATCTTATTCACTGAGGAATTTATCTGTATGTTCATCCAGACACAGACTTGGTTTTCATGAGAGATGGAATTGAAGGGCTATATCCCTAAAACTAGGCAGAAGGTCAATGAGATATAACTTTATGAAGGGATAAGTGGCCAGGATTGAAGACCTGTCTTCTGCTGCCTACTGCTGGGGCTTTCTTGCCATGCAGGAATTCTTCGAGAAATAGAAAGACATCACTTTCCTTGTTTTCCTTTAACATTAAGCCACAATTTTTGACACTTTTATTTAAGGGGATGGGGAGGGGCAGAATGTGTGTAAAAAAACAATGTAAGCCTTCCCCAGTCTCATCTTTCTTTCTCCAAGCAGCAGTTTTCATACATATTTACTAAATATTTGTGGAGTACCTAAATATTAAATGGAAATAGTTTTCTGGATTTAAATTTTAGGTAAATTAACACTGTATAATAATTATTTTATGATTACCATTATATTTTGAGATGTGTCAATATTTGTAGATGTTTACTTTAATACATTAAATTAAAATTATGTAATTTTTATATTTCTAGTTTCTTATTAACAGATATAGCATTATTCCCAGTATTTAATCTTTTTTAAGCATTTTATTTTATTATTATTTTCAAGTATAAAGTACATTGGTTAGACATTTTTAGAGTTTATGAAACAATACCCTTGATTACTCTATCACTCATCTGTCTCTACACATAGCCAATACATTACTGCTGACTACATTCCCATTGCTGTGCTCTCCATCCCTGTGACCATCTATCGACTACTAATTTGTACTTCTTTAACACTTCACCCCTTTCTCCCAGTCCTCCAACCTTCCTCCCCTCTGGCAATCACCAGATTGTCCTTTATATTTGCGAGTCTGTTTTCAATTAGTTTGTTCTTTTTGTTCTTAAGATTTCTCACATAAGTGAAATCATATGATATTTACCTTTCTCTGACTTATTTGGTTCAACATAATAACCTCTATGTTGATTCATGTCATTGCAGATGGTAGGATTTCATTTTTTAGGCTGAGTAATATTCCGTTTTATATATGAACCATAATTTCTTTATCCAATCATCTCTTGATAGGCATATAGGTTGCTTCCATATCTTGACTATTATGAATAATGCTCCCATAAACATAGGGGTGCATAGATATTTACAAATTATTTTATTTTATTTTTTTTTTGATAAATACCCAGAAATGCAATTGCTGGGTCAAAAGGTAGATACATTTTTAATTTTTTGAGGAACCTCCAGACTGTTTTCCATAGTGGCTGTACCAATTTGCAATCCCACCAACAGTGTATGAGAGTTCCCTTTTCTCCACATCCTCGCCAACACTTGTTGTTCTTTGATTTATTGATGATAGCCATTCTGACAGGTGTGAGGTGATATCTCATTGTGGTTTTAATTTGCATTTCTCTGATGATTAGTGACATTGAGTATCTTTTCAGATGCCCAGTGGCCATCTGCATTTCCTCTTTGGAGAAATATCTGTTCAGGTCTTCTGCCCATTTTTTAACTGGATTTTTTTTTGTTGAGTTGCGTGAGTTCTTTATAGTTTGAATATTAAATGTGTATCAGATGTATCATAAGCATATATCTTTTCCCATTTGTAAGTTCTTTTTTTGTTGTTGTTGATGGTTTCATTTGCTGTACAAAAGCTTTTTAGTTTGATGTAATCCCATTTGTTTGTTTCTTTCTTTTGTTTCCTTGCCTTAGGAGATCTATCCAAAAAGAAAATACTAGTAGTAATATCAGAGAGTTTATTCTGATAAACTGCCTATTATTCTTCTAGAAGTGTTATGATTTCAGGTCTTACATTTAAGTTTTAAATCCATTTTGAGTCTATTCTCGTATAAGGTGTAAGAAGGTGGTGTAGTTTCTTTCTTTTTTTTTTTTTTGCATGTATCTGTCCAGTTTTTTTAACACCATTATTGAAGAGACAGTGTTTACCTCATTGTATATTCTTGCCTCCTTTGTCATAGATTAATTGATCATATAGGTGTAGGCCTATTTCTGGGCTCTCTATTCTGTTCCACTGATCGATATATCTGTTTTTATGCCAGTACCTTGCTGTTCTGATTACTGTAGCCTTGTAATATAGTTTGATATCAGGTAGTATGATACCTCCAACTTTGTTCTTCTTTCTCAAGATTGCTGTGGCTATTCGAGGTCTTTGATGGTTCCGTATAAATTTTAGGATTATTTGTTTTAGCTCTCTGAAAAATGCCATTGGTATTATGATAGGAATTGCATTGAATCTATTGATCTCTTTGGATAGTATGGCCATTTTAATGATGTTGTTTCTTCTTATTCGTGAACACGTATATCCTTTCATTTATTTGTATCTTCTTTGATTTCTTTGTTTAATGACATAATTTTCTTAAAACAGGTCTTTTACCACCATGGTTAATTTGATTCCTAAGTATTTTATTGTTTTGATGCAATTGTAAATGGGATTGTTTTCTAATTTCCCTTTCCAAAAGTTCATCATTGGTATATAAAAATGTCAATGACTTCTGAATATTAATTTTGTATCCTGCTACTTTACTAAATTCATTGATCAGTTCTAACAGTTTTTGTGTGTGTATGTGTGCATGTGAAATATTTAGGGTTCTCTATATATAGATTATGTCATCTGCAAATAATAACAGTTTTACTTCTTCCTTTCCAATTTGGATATCTCTTATTTGTCTTTATTATTTGATTGATGTAGCTAGGACTTCCAATATAATGTTGAGTAGAAATGGTGAAAGCGGACATTCTTGTCTTGTTCCAGATTTTTTTTTGTTTTAGGTGAGGCAAACCTTGATTGATTTCACAGATTGCAAGAACCTTGTCAGCTTACAATCTCTTATTATTTTTTTTATTTTTTTTCATGCCTACAGCACCTGGTCTTCCTAGGTGGTCTCCCATCCAAGTACTAACCAGGCCCGACCCTGCTTAGCTTCCGAGATCAGATAGGATCAGGCTTGTTCAGGGTGGCATGGCCGTAGACCTTGTTCTAGATCTTAAGGAAAAAGCTTTTAGGCTTTCCCCATTGAGTATGATGTTAGCTGTAGATTTGTCATATATTTCCTTTATTATGTTGAGGTATGACAAATATATTTGTCATATATTTCCTTTATTATGTTGAGGTATGTCTATTCCCACTTTGCCGAGAGTTTTTATCGTAAATGGATACTGGATTTT
>NW_011888942.1:1014413-1028288 GCF_000151845.1 Pteropus vampyrus
CTCCTCCTTCTTCTTCTTCTTCTTCTTCTTCTTCTTCTTCTTCCTTCTTCTTCCTTCTTCTTTTTTAATTGTCATATCTGGTTACAAATATTTTGTCTGGTTTTGGAATCAGAGCAATGGTAAGGAGGCTTCCTTCTTCTTGAGTTTTTTAGAATATATTGAAAAGAATGGGTTTTAATTCTTCTTTGAATGTTTGGTAAAATTCACCTATGAAACTATCTAGTCCAGGGCTTTTGCTTTTGGGGAGTTTTTTGTTTACAGATTTGATTTTGTTGGTGGTAATTGGTCCATTCAGATTTTCTGTTTCTTCTTGACTCATTCTTGGGAGATTTCATGTTTCTAGTAATGTATGTATTTCTTCCAGATTGTCCAATTCTTTGATATATAATTGTTCAGTGTATTTTCTTATGAACTTTTGTATTTCTATGGAGTCTGTAGTTATTCTCCTCTTTCATTTCTGATTTTATTTTATTTTTGGGGAGGTCTTCTCTCTTTTTATTGATGAGTCTAGTTAAGAGTTTATCAATTTTGTTTATCCCTTCAAAGAACTAGCTCTTGGTTTCATTATTTTTTGTGTTGTTTTTCTAGACTTTATTTCATTTATTTCTGCTATGATCTTTATTATTTCCTTTCTTCTACTCACTTTGGGCATTGTTTGCTGTTTATTTGAGCTTCCCCTTATTTGTTAAGGTAGGCCTGTATTGCTACGAATTTCCCTCTTAGGACTACTTTTGCTGTGTCTCATTGATTTTGAGTCATTGTATTTTCATTTTCATTTATCTCTAGGTATTTTTTTGATTTCTTCCTTGATTTCATTGTTAACCCATTATTTAGTAGACTGTTGTTTAGCCTCCACATGTTTATGCATTTTCCAGTTTTTTTCTTGTAGTTGATTTCTAGTTTTATACTATTGTGATTGGAGAAGATGGTTGATATGATTTCAATCTTCTTATACACATTGAGACTTGTTTTGTGGCCTAAAGTGTGGTCTATCCTGGAAAATGATTCATGTGCACTTGAGAAGAATGTGTATTTTGCTGCTTTGAGATGAAATGCTCCGCAAACATCTATTAAATACATCTGATCTAGTGTGTCATTTAAGCTCACTGTTTCCTTTTTGATTTTATGCCTGAAAGATCTTTCCATTGATGTCAATGGGAGTATTAAAGTCCCCTACTATGACTGTATTGCTGTTGCTCTCTCCTTTTATGTCAGCCAATAATCGCTTTATATGTGTAGGTGCTCCAATGTTAGATATGTATAAGGTTATATCTTTTTGATGTATTGATCCCTCTTATTGTAGATTTTTTTTAAGTCTATTTCGTCTGATATAAGTATTTCTAACCCAGCTTTTTTCATTTCCATTTGCATGAAATAGTTTCTTCCATCTCTTTATTTTCGGTCTGTGTATGTCATTTGATCTGAAGTGTGTTTCTTGTAGACAGCATATACATGGGTCTTGTTTTCTTATCCATCTGGCTACCCTATGTATTTTGATTGGAGCATTTAATCCATTTACATTTAAACTGGTTATTGATAGGTACATATTTATTGTCATTTTATTATTGGTATTTATGTGTTTATTTTTTCCCTTTTCTTTTTTTTTTTTTTTTTCCCCAGAAATCCCTTTAACATTTCTTGTAGTACTGGTTTGTTGGTGATAAATTCCTTAAGCTTTTTCCTGTCTGGCAAGCTCTCTATCTCACTTTCCATTTTAATGATAGCCTTGCTGGTTAGAGTATTCACGGTTGTAGATTCTTGTTTTTCATAGCTTTATATGTTTCTTGCCATTTCCTTCTTGCTTGCAGAGTTTCTGTTGAAAAATCAGTAGACATTCTTATGGGGGTACCCTTGTAAGTGAATAGCTGACTTTCTCTTGCTGCTTTTAAGATCTTCTCTTTGTCTTTTATCTTTAGCATTTTAATTATTATGTTTCTTGCTGTGAGTCTGTTTGAATTCCTCTTGTTTGGTTTCCTGGACTTGTATGTCTAATTCCTTTGCCAGGTTAGGGAAGTTTTCTGTCATTATTTCTTCAAATAGATTCTCAATCTGTTGCTCTCTCTCTTCTCCTTCTAGCAATTCTATGATGTGGATATTGTTATGTTTCATGTTGTCCCAGAGGTCTCTTAAACTATCCTCATTTTTTAATTTATTTTTCTTTTTGCTGCTCCAGTTGGGTGTTTTCTGCTACTTTATCTTCCAGCTCACTGATTTGATTTTCTGCTTCATCAAATCTACTGTTGGATCCTTCTAGTATATTCTTCATTTCAATTATTATATTCTTCATTTCTGACTAGTTCTTTCTTATGGTTTCTATGTTCTTTTTTATGCTTACTATCTCTCTGTTTAGGTTCTCATTGAGATCACCTATTCTCTCCCTAAGTTCATTAAGCATCCTTATAACCATTGTTTTGAACTTTGTCTCTGGTAGGTTTGCTTGCCTTTATTTCGTTTAGATTATTTTCTGGTGTTTTCTCCTGTTGTTTTATTTGTGGCATGTTTCTTTCTTTCTTTCTTTCTTTCTTTCTTTCTTTCTTTCTTTCTTTCTTTCTTTCTTTCTTTCTTTCTTTCTTTCTTTTTTCTCTCATTTTGTTTGCTTCTCTGTTTGTCTCTGCATTAGACAGATTTGTTTCATTTCTCAGCCTTAGCCAGATGGCCTTATGTGGTAGGTGTTCTGGGTGGCCCAGTGGTACACCCTCTCTACTCACCTCTGTCAGGGGCTCTGTACATGATCTTTGTGTGGGTTATGTGTGATCTTCTATTGTAGCTAAGCTTTTATTGTTGTTAGTACATCAGTAGATGGGATTAACACTCAGGGTGACTAAGTGTGGGAACAGGCTTGTGTACTTGTTGAGACCACCATTTGTGTGTACCACTTATAGGGCTAGTCAAGTGTTGCTCTGTTGTGGTTCAGTGCCAGTCTTTGGGTGCATTGGTTTTGTGGCCCCTTGGGAGCGACTTCTCAGTAGGCCAAGGTCAGCTGCTGCCTTTGATTGCTCAGGGCTACCTGTTGAGAACTACAAAGCGGTTCACCAATGGTAGCTGCCTGTGCTGGATCTATAGGTAAGGGGAAAGGACAATACTGTAAGCTGTGGTCTGGTTACCCCTAGTACTGGGCCTGGGGAGGTTTAGCAGAAGGTCCAGTGCTCTTCAAGGCCTGAGGCTGCCTGCCAGTTGCCCATTAGACTCCTCAACTGGATGAACTTCTGAGTAATACACATGTTGGGTGGTGCAGGGACCAAGGGAGTCACCTGGATTATTGAGCAGATTTCTTCCTGCCACTGCAGTGTCAGTTTACATGCTGTCTTCATAGCTTCCTATAAAAGTCTCAGATTGCAGCAAGGCCAGCCACTGCCTGTGTTGGGCCTGCAAACACCAGAGATCTGATCAAGCTTGGAGGAGGGGTTTGTGGCCCACCACCAAAAGTCTCTCTCGAGATGCATGGGCTTTGCATGAGCCTCACATACTGTGTTGTTGTTAGCTTTAGAATTTGTGTCACAAAGAAAGCACAGGATGAGACTGGGTTGCCTGGGAACAGGCTTGCCACAGGTAATTTGTAAGTTGAATGGGGTGGTGTCTCAGTCACATCTATACAGCATTAGATTTGCTGCAAATTCTGGGTCAATGGGCTCCCACAAAAGTCACATATCACTGCAAGCCATGCTGTAGTCTGGGATGGGCCCACAGATCCCTGTGATTTGCACTGCACTAGCCAAAGTCTGTTGCCTATGTGGCATGTGCAACCCTGGAAAAGGGCAGGGTGGGGATGGCTGCTAAGCAACAGGTCACCACAGGCAATTTGTGGATTGGGTAGGATGAGGTCTCAGGGAGATGGGGGCCATCAGGCCAATACAGCCTCAGTTTTGCTGCAAGTTCTGTGTCTGCGTGTTCCTGTGGAAGTCACAGATCACAGCAAGCCCAGCTGCTGTCTGGGGTGGGCCCATAGATCTCCATCATCTATCCAAGCTCATGTTGGCAGCAGTGATAAACCCGAAACTGTTTTCCCCGGAACATACGCACAGTGCTGGCTGAGGTCTGATGCCTCCGCTGAATATTCTGCCCTGGAAAGGGGCAGGGTGGGGACAGCCACCCAGACACAAGCCACCCTGGGTAATCTGTAGGTTGGGTAGGGCGGGCCTATCTCCCCGGGCCAATGCAGCTTCAGAGTTGGTTGTACAGGGGGGGGGCGGGGGTTCAGGCAAGTTGGTGCCACTCTGTAGACCGCGCTGTAGGGAAGCACCTGACTAAGGCACAATAGTAGCTGCCCCTCCAGTCTTCAGTCTGGCTCTACATAATGTAATCTTTCCCTATATGACTCTTGCCCCTACTGAGCCTTCATCCCTCCCAAGGCGAGTGTCTGCGAGCATGAGAGTCTATGTGTGGGCCCTTTAAGGGGGTTTCTAGGGTTTCAGTCTTCTTCTGTCTCACCCAAACAGTCAGAATCCTCACTGATTTTTATAGTCAGATTTTTCAGGAACTCCTTTTCTCTGGGCTGGGGAGCCCCTGTATGGGGCCATTTACCCCTTCTCCTTCATGGTGACCTCTGCAGCCATGCTCTCCCTCCTGGTGTTCTACTGCCACCCATGGGTGTGGTCCCAGCCGGATTGGAATGTTTGCTCCTCCTACTAGCTTCAATGTGGCTCCTTCTTTATATTATCAGACATAGGTGTTACGATCAGCTGGACTTCAGGTGAGTCTTCACATTGATTATTTTATAATTTGGTTGTAATTTTAATGTGGTCCTGAAAAGAGAAGAACACTGCTTTTACCTAATCTGCCATCTTGACCCACCTCCTCCCCTAGTACTTATTCTTATAAGCAACGAGTCAACATATATTTTGAAACTTTACAAAACAACTTTACACAGCCATGATATGCTTTACTCGTTCATGATATCTTTTAGATTTTATGTATTGCTGCATTATGTTGTCTAATATTTTGTTGAGAATTTTGATATCTGTCTTCTTAAGTAATATTGGCCCGTATTTTTATTTTTATTGATTTTAGTATCGAGGGTGCCCTCAGAAAACAAGTTGGAAATGATTTCTTTTCATCTATTCTCTGGAGGATTTTGTGTAAGAATGGTGTTATTTCTTACTTAAATGTTAATAGAATATACTCATGAATATATCTAGGTCTGGTATTTTAATCAGAATATTTAATCATGGATTTTACATTTTTAAATAATAATATAGGACAATTTAGAAAGTGGATTTCTTATTGTGTTCTTTTAGATAATGTACATTATTTTAGAAATTCATCGATTTTATTTAAATTTTCTAAGTTATCAGTATGGTTATTCGTGATATTTTCTTATGTCTTATTGAATGATATTAATATTTGTAATTCTATTCCCTTTTATATTCATGAAATTGGTTTATTTGTGCTTTTATCTTCTTTAACAAGTCTCCACATATTATAGATATGATTTCGATCTTTTTAAAATATAATTGAGATTTGTTTTGTGGATTAACATGTAGTCTATCTTCTAAAATTTTCTATGTGCCCTTGAGAAAAGTGCACTGCTAATTTGGGATGAAATGCTCTAAAAATATTAATTAAATCTCTTTGCTCTAGTATATCATTTAAAGCTGCTCTTTCCTTGTTGATTTTCCATCTGGAAGTTCTGTCCATTGATGTTAATTATGTTAGTCTTACCACAACCTTATTTTGTTTTGTTGATTTTCTTTATTGTAGTTTATCATGTATTTCATTGAGTCTTGCTCCATTTACTATTTTAAAAAATTTTCTTTGAGTTATTACACATTCTATTTCAAATGTCATTTAATGAATTCTTGCCTCAGTGATTTATAGCCTTTCTTATTCTCTAATATGTGTATTGAAGGCTGCAAATTTCATTGTAAGGAAAATTTAGCGACAGCATACTTATTTTAATATGTTTTACTTGTATTATACGTTTACTAAATGTATATCAATTTAAAATGTTCTCTAAAATTTTTGTTTTTTCTTGGACCTGTGTGTTATTTAGGAGTCTATTTAATTACAAATATAGAACATTTTTTTAATTATCTGATTGTTATTAATTGCTCCCTTAAATCTATTTTGGTCTGCAGTTTTCTCATACATATTTTGTATGATTTAATTCTTTTATACTTGCTGAGATTTGCTTATGGTTCACTTAAGGTTAATTTTCATAAAAATTGAACTTGAAAATAATGTATGTTCTTCAATTTGGATGCAGTAGTCTCTACAGATCAACTATGTCAAATTTGTTGTGTTCTTTTCCTAATGTTTTATTTTTCTGCTTGCTTCATCTGTTACTGATAGAGGTAGGTTAAAAATCTCCAACTGTAATTACAGATTTTTCTCTCACTTTTCTATCTCCTGTCCCTCTTCCTCTTTTTCTTCTCCCTCTGGCAGGTTTGTGTTAGATTTTCTCACCTGACCCTTTATATCTCTCATCATCAATTACATATTTTTGATGTTTTTGATCTCTAGTGATCATCTTCTGACTTGTTTCTCAGTTCACTAATTCTCTCTTCTGCTATATCTAATTTATGTCAAACTCATCTACCAACTTCTTAATTTTTGTAATTTGAGAATTTTTATTTCATTTTCAAATCTACTCTACCACATTCCACAATTTCATTTCATTTTTTGGACATTTTCACTTATTTCTTTTATCTTTTTAGACATTATAAAGTTATTTCTCATTCTATGTTATAGCTGGGATATAAAACTGAAAGCAACAACTGAACAACACAAACAAACAAAAAACCCGACACAGATAACAGTTTAGTCATTACCAGAGAGAAAAAGGGAATGTATTATTAAATTGTGTACTTGAAACTTATGTAATTTTATCAATCAATGTCAACCCCATAAATTTAATTAAAAAAGAAAAAAAAACACACATAGAAATATAGGTCAGTGACAGAGAAGAGAATTTCAAGTATGTATCTAAATACACAGAAGGACATGATGAGTTGCATTTATCTTTTATGAGACAGGAGTATTTTGGTAACTGAAATTGGAAATGAAATAACTAATCTTCTGGATAAAAATTAAATTATACTCTCTCACTTCATATAGAAAAAAATCCTAGTGGATTAAAAATCTGAGATACAAAAATGAAAAATTAGAAGACTGATGTTATCATTTTTGGTTAGGGGATAAAGTAAGTAGGTTTGAGAGTGTGAGAAAGAATTGACCCACTTTTGCTGGAAAATGTCACATGGGTAGCATGAGAAAGAATATGAACCATCTTTAGGAAACTAGGTCTGGGATGACAGCCAGCAAGGAAATAGGGACTTTAATTCTACAAGTACATGGAACTAAAAATGACCAAAAATCTGGAAGGGTTTGGATTTTTTCAAAGATTCTTATCTTCAGATAAAATTCAACCTCAATCAACATCTTGATTATAGCCTAGTGAGGCCTTCAGCAGAAGACATAGCTGAGTCACTCAGTGCCTAACCTGACACACAGAACTGTGAGATAATAAATAACTGGTTATTTTTTAAGGTATTGTGTTTGCAGCAATTTGTTACAACAGTAATAGAAAACTAATACATGTGATAAAATTATTTTGCTATACAAAGATTATTAATTGATTTAGAATATTTACCACTAGGTTACATTGCTAAAATTAGCTGTAATTGTTAGTTAATTGATTAGTAGCATCTAAATCGAAAATTTTTTAGGATAAAATTTGTTGCATTACAGTATTGACATCCTTGTAATACTATATTACTATGTAGTTGAATATACCCAGATTACATTTATGAGGAGAATCTTGGCCATATTCACAGATATTTCCTCAGCCTACTTCCACTAAATGATTAGAAAGCTGCAAACATAAATATGTTGCTTTGGTCATTTGCATAAAATTGTTTCCTGAAGGGATAATTTTTTAATTGCTGTGCACTTCATCAAAAAGTATCCAAATTATCAGCATTTAGAGAATATAACTATATGTAATAAAATTCTAATCTTCAGATTTAACTTTATATATCATACTATTTATGCATTAAATGAATATCATTTTTAATATTCCTATGGACAGTATCTGGCCAAATACATTTTATTATGAAATGTACATAAGTTATTGTCCTATTTCAGTGATCACTTATAAAAGTAGATTGAAAATTGGAGGAGACTCCTTAAGTCTGGTCAATCAGCTTGATATAAAATCTACTAAGGTTTAACTTTCCATTAGAATTTTATACTTTAATTCCTAATGTCTTACTTTTTTTAGCCATAGCTTTAAAATTTAGCCCAAATGTACAGTTAAATCATGCTTTTGAGGCCCATTCCAAACCTGTGATAACTAGTGTTTAAATGTATGTTAAATCCCATGCCTTATTAAATAGATACTTGGCATCTTAATATTACAATATAATGGCACTTTATATGTTAATGAATTTATACACAAAATATACATAACTGTCAAGTGTGGTTATTGAAAGGAAGAAGTTTGTTCAATTAAAGTCCAGTATAAATTTTGGGGTTAAATATTCTCTTTTTCCCCAAACTTATTGGAGTGTCAATGACCAAAATTACCTTTAAAAAAAAAAAAAAAAAAAAAAAAACAGAGAAAAGGGAGACAAAAAAAAAAAATTTACTAAAATGACCAGGAGGACCAGCAGAGTAAGACATGCCATTTATTACTCAGAATTCAAGGAGGCTTCAGCATCTGGTCGGTTGGAGCTGAAAGAAAAGGCAGCCGGCCCAGAGCAGGCATTGTTTTATTTGCGAGCAGAGAGGAGGGAGATTGCCTCATCCAGGGGCACAAGAGTCTTCACCCATGCATGAGAGCCGGTCGTGCTGCCTAGCTAGCGCTGGGGAGAACTAGACCAGGGAGCGGGGAGGTAATGTCCATGGGAACCGCCAAGGAGGAAGATACTGCTCATAGGAGCAATGGGAAGTGTCCCGGGCAAGCACAACTCGGAGACCGCTTTGTTCATTGTCCTCCTTGGGGCTGCTGATCCAGCATTCCTCCTTGCCTCCTGTGTCCATGGAGGGGCTATGTTGGAATTAACTCCACAGTGTGAATCTGACAAACATGGCAAAGCAAAATAAAATAATACATGAAGAAAATTTTCAAAGCCTGATGACAAAGAAAAAAAATTCTAACTTTTTTGGTAAACTTAAAGTGTTGTGCCTTGAGCCATTTCTTTCAATTATTAAATAGAGGTATGATGGCCAGGGTAATTAAATATGTTTTTTATTTAAAAACAGTAGTACGAAAAAAATATGCTGTAGTAGTGCCAGAAGTCAAAGAGATATGTTTTGAAATATTGACATGAATTTGCATTTATGAGAAATAAAAACAGTGTCTTTCTAAGTCTATAATTAAAGTAGTACAGCTAAGTTGCATCTGCTGGTTAAGTTGAATACTTTGGAAAAATCAAACTCAATACCACTTAAAAATATTTTCATTGATAGAGACATTATGTTTTTGCTATCTTCTCTGCATGCTGCATAATTTATAATTGTGTCTTTAGGTCTGTAGTCAATATGATCTGCTTGAAGGAATGGTAGGTGTAATATTCTATAGAGCAGCTACACAGTTCTGTGAAAAATCAATGCTACTGGCATTCAGGTCAAGTTGGAGCATGGAGTTCAAGCTTTGATCACCCTTTCTGTTCTAAATACATAGTAATGATTGATAAAATATTAAAGAAGAAAACCTAAAGGTGCTGCTGGGCTTGAACACAAATAAAGATCTCTGTTTGCCAGAAATAGAATAAAAACAAGAATTAATAAGCTGGGCTGAAGCTTCGGACTTACTGAGCTCTAGGTACAAAAGAAGTTCAGCTTCTGCAGGGTAGGTGGTACTAAAATTTCTTCATATAAAATGGAGACTGTAAACTATACTGACCAAATGAAGCCAGGGAATAAAATTGTCCCCTATATCAATAACTTTGCAAATGAGGACAAAAAATAAAATACTATAAAATAAATAATATCTATCACTGCCTGAGTTTATAAATCCTGGAAGCTTCAAACATAGGGAGATAAACAAACTTTCGAATCAAGAGTTCAGGCAAACCATGAGCTGTGTCTGAGTCTATATCTGCTATACTTCTAACATAGCCATAGGACAGAAAGTCGAAACTTTATTAAAGATTTGATTCTTTACTCTGTGCCAATAGGGTTGAGTGGAGGCAGCTGACATATGTCTACAAAGCAAGAAGTGATCTGAGAATGGTGAGGAGAAAGAATCAATAATCCAAACTTAAAAATTTCCAAATCAACTGCACAAGATAACAAAATTTTTGAAAATGATCTAATGTAATGAAGCCAAAAAAATATATAAATTGGATTATAAAAACTTTCCACTTGAAGTGAATTTTATAACAAATTCTTATGAAGACTTTACATGAAAATATTTGAAGAGAAATATGGATGCATAGATTCCAACTTAAACAAGAAGTGTTAGATTTCATTCCATCACCACATATTTGACCCTTTTTACCCCATCTAACTCCTACTCCCCATCCTCTGGTAACCAGTAGTGAATTGTCCATGTCCATGAGTCTCTATTTGTTTGTCCTGTTTGTTCGCTACTTTTATGTTTATATCCCACATATAAGTGATATTATGTGGTTTTCAACTTTTTCTGTCTGACTTATTTCGCTTAGCATGATTATCTCAAAGTCCATTCACATTGTCGCAAATGGCAGTATTTCATCTCTTCTTATGACTGAGTAATATTCCATTGCCTATATGTACCACAGCTTCTTTATCTAGTCATCTATTGTAGGACACTTCTGTTGCTTCTGGGTGGGGAGAGGGCAAAGGGGAGATAGGTGAGGTAAAGGGGTCAAATATGTGGTGACAGTAAGAAATCTAACTATGGATGGCAAACACATAATGCAATATATATATGCCTTACTGTTGAATTGTACATCTGAAACTTACTGGATTTGGTTAACCAATGCCACCATAACAAAAATTTAAAATAAATGAATGAATGAATGAATGAATGAATGAATGAATAAATAAATAAATAAATAAATAAAAAAGAAAAAGAACAAAAAAATAAACAAGAAATGTTTTTTAAAGAAAAACAAACAAAAATGAAATCAGAAAAAGCAAATATAAAATTAAAAATCTCAGAAGGAATTAATTAATGAAATACAACATGTGAGAAGAATTCTAGACTGAATACATTTAATGAATGGAATAATAAATGAATTGTAAGCTAATATTAAGCAACTGACACAGAATGCAGCAGAGGGAAAAATGCAACTTAAATCCAAATATGAACAAATAGTTAAGAATGGTGGGGATATATTATAAAATTCTACTTTTGAATAATAGTTATTATAGAAGTAAAAGAAATAGGTAATAGCAGAAAATTAATATTTAAAGTAATAATAGCTAAAATTTTTTTCAGAACTGAAATAGATATAAGCTCTTAGTTTGAAAGTACTCTCAGATTAATTAATATAAATTTAAAAATCTAAATCCATTTTACTAAATCCATTTTAGTAAAATGCCAGACCACCAAGGAAAAATAAGTAATTATAAAGCTATAAGATGAAAATATTTATGAAGGAACAGTGATTAAATTGACCTTAGATGTCTTGCATATATTGTAATGCCAGAGAACAGTGTGATAACATCAGAATGCTCTTGAAATACAATTAATAACTCAGTTTATACTCAGCTGCACACCCGCTTAGTAGCAAGAACAAAATTAAGATACATTCAGACAATAAAAACTAAGATAATTACTAGTAAATATTAATAAATATTGGAATATTGGTGATTAAGTCTTAAGACTAAAAGACCCTCACTAGAATGACTCTTAAATGGCAACCTTTGGCAAAAAGAAGTAAACTGGGAGATATTTAGAAAATGAGAACATCAGGTAAAATAAACAGGATTAAATCCAGAAAATATTAAAAATGTAAGAAAATTAAATTAGCAGTGGCCTTAAAAACATTAATTATGTTATTGTGTCGAAAATAAAAAAAAAATAAATAAATAACCTAATATTTTAAACAGAAAAAGTAGTCCTGTGGGTAAATTTAAGGTCCTTGTCATAATCAGGAGAAATATATAAATACTGAATATATGGAGAAATATTAGACTTAGAGATCCCTAAAGATTTGATACTTTAAGTTCCTTGTATTGTAAAACCAAGCAACAATTCTTGGAGCTTATCTGCAGAAGATCCAAAGTACAAACATGGCCAAAGACCATATATACAAGACTATGCATCTGCACTTTATTTTTCAGACTAGTTATTAAGTAATAAGTAAGTGATAGTGATAATACATAGCAGGGCAAGAGAAAGGCAGATGATCATCAACTCCTGAGAGTGCTAAATGGCTATGCAGGTTTTAAAGCTGAAGTAACCGCATAGCACTTCTGATTTAACATAAGCTACTTAATTAGTACCAAACATTCCAGTTTTGCTCTGAAGGCATTTTCCTTTCAAAACAAATGATTGTAAAAATATGCTGTAGTTTGGGTAGAATGGCAGGAACTACAAGTCAAATAACGTAACCCAAGGTAATGGAATTTGATAACTCCCCAACATTTAAAACTGAAATTTTTATTTTTTATTTTTTTTTAAATTTTTTATTAAGTTAATTGGGGTAACGGTGTTTAATACAATTATATAATTTTCAGGTGTACATTATAATTTGATATCTGTATATTCTATTGTGTTTACCACCCAAAGTCCAGTTTTCTTCAGCTACCATATATTTGATCCTCTTTACCCACTTCACCTTCCCCCAATACCGTATATTTGACCCTATTTACCCTGTCTACTTCCCCCCTCCTCCTCCATCCCCTACCTTCTGGTAACCACTAGTCCATTGTCCATGTCCCTAAGTCTCTAAAACGGAAACTTTTAAAAATACAAAGACAGTGGAAAAATATTTAGTCATTCACAAGAAGGAAATTCTGCTATTTGTGACAACATGGATGAACTTTGAGAGCATTATGATAAGTGAGATAAATCAGAGAAAGACAGATACTGGACTCTAAAAAAACAAAACAAAACAAAACAAAAAAACAATAAATTTGTAAAAATAGAGAGTAGAATGATGGCCACCAGAGGCTGAGGGTGGGGAATTTGGGGTGTGTTGTTTAAGGGTACAAACTTAAACTAGTACATAAATAGGTTCTGAAGATCTAATGCACATTATATAATAACAATTATAGTCAATGATACTGTTATAAACTTCAACTACTAAAAGACCAAATCTTTCTGCTTAAGGTTTAGTCTCTGGCAAAAAAAGAAATGATAAATATGTGACATGATAGAGATGTTAGCTAACACTAATATAGTAATCATACTGCAACATAAATGTACCAAACCAACACAACACACCTTAAACTTACGCAATGCTATATGTCGATTATATTTCAATAAAAAATACTTTAAAGCTGAAATGCAAAGGGTGACTTCACAGTATAATGTGAACCAGAAATAAAATAGTCCTTGCAAGATATTGTAGTTTAATTTAGCACCACCTCAGTGGTCCTGAGCACCTTAGGACTTGAACTTGTAGTAAGTAATTTCTGACTTAAAAGTTCTCTCTGAAGAAAAGTAACATCATTCTAGGCCCCAAATATTCTTTTCATTTTAAAAATATGATATGCAGTACAAAAGCAAAAGTTGTCAGGGACATAAGATAAAATTAAATAAATAAGTAAAATTAGTGATGAGGACGTGGTTCCATAGTGTAACTGTCAGCACATCTGCTTTACATGCAGAAGGTTCTGGGTTCACACCCCATTGGAACCATGGTCCATGGTCTATGGCCATGCCACCTTGAACAAGCTGATGTCTGATCTCGGAAGCTAAGCAGGGTCGGGCCTGGTTAGTACTTGGATGGGAGACCACCTAGGAAAACCTTGTGCTGTAGGCATAAATAATAATAATAA
>NW_011888942.1:1029418-1031918 GCF_000151845.1 Pteropus vampyrus
GGTTACTTTCCTTTGTTCCTGATGC
This sequence comes from Pteropus vampyrus, assembly GCF_000151845.1. NCBI lineage: Eukaryota > Metazoa > Chordata > Mammalia > Chiroptera > Pteropodidae > Pteropus > Pteropus vampyrus. The sequence goes on from NW_011888942.1 coordinate 1,029,444, forward strand.
AGCAAATTGTATTCCTTATCTTTGAAGAAAACTTTCAAAAAAAAATAGTATGCTATTTTTTCAATAATTATGTTAAAAATGTTATATCTTCAAAATGAATGTGGAAGTTATGGCATCTTCCGTCAGACAATACATTGAAGTGAAGATGCCTCTAGATATTTTTCATGGTCTAAAGGCTAAATTAGAAGAGAGAACATCTCAGAGATACAGAGTAGTCAGTGAGTTTTTCTGAAGCCTGGAGATTTCTATAACATTTTGAGAGAGGAGTAATAAAAAATGTTTCCATGAAAAAAATCATATACATATATATCATGTGTTTGTATATTTTCTGGATCTAAACTGATCCAGAACAAGAGATTAGTATTATACGCAGAGGAGAGGCAAAGGAATGGAGAACTGTAGGAGGGGAGAGATGTTACAATTACATGTTTCCTTTTTTGTATTCTCCCATTTGGCAAATTATTCAAATGAATGATCTATATAATATAGAAACTGTGAACTTCAAAAATGTATGTTTTAAGGTCCCAACAATTTTTATGAAATTCTTGGAACAGGATGGGCACAATCTAGATCTAATTTACATGTAGTGAAATTTAAGAAATAGAATTTTTTTATTTTATCATTTTTATAACATTTTCAGCTGATAAAATCCAGTCACCATTCTTTATGTACATGTTGCAATAAAAATAAACTACTGTTGAGTTTATTTACTATTTAAAAATAAATATAATAAATTAAAAATAGAAATTTACATTGTAATTTTATTAACTAATCACTCATTTTTAAGACAAAATATTTCTCAAATTTCATTGAATATTGATTTGAGAAAATTTCTAAAAAATTTCAACTTACTTATGTAGCTCTTAATCTTAAATTTTGTTTATATACATTATTCTAAATAAGGGCTATAATTAAATTTAGAAAGCAATAAAATTTTTGAGAAAGTAAATAAAAAAATTTAAAAATGAAAGTCAAAAACTAAAAATTAAATGTTTTAAAATAAATGTTAGAATTTATATTTAAAACTAAAAATAAATAAATCGAAACATTACTTTTAAAAAATCAAGTCAAACATAATCTGTTTTTAAGTCATTTAGCATTTATTAAACACCTCTTATGAGCCTGACATAGGAACGACCTTTTTATTACACTTTTTCTACTCTTCTCAACTTTTATTTCCTTTTTTGTCTCTTCTGTTATTATTTATCCTCTCTTTTGACTTCACAATAATAAATTTCTGTAGTAAATTACATATATATACATATATATTACTTGTAAGATGACTAGAGATGGTGTGTCTTTATATAAGAAAATACATGATTAAAAATGTAGTAATAATTTTTTAAAAAACTGCAAAATAGAACAATGTTTTCCTTTGATTACATGTAATCTAATACACATTAATTATTTTGCATAATTAACATAAATTTATATAAAGATTAATAACACTAACTAAATTAGTTGAAGCAAAGAAAATGCTGGCCAGAATTAGACAGAAGGATATACTAAGAGTGAATACAGTTATATTTCAAGATGTAAATGTAAAATTTTGAGGTGTTTCTTACATAGTTCTCATAGTTCTTTAATTCTGTACATAAATTATCTCTTGTGATGGATCTTTGCTCTAATCCCAGGCTTTGTATAGTAGCCATCTCTATTCCTATTTGTATCCCATGAGATCATGTGCTCTACTAGGTCAAGATCCATGTCCTAATTGCTTTATTTTTCCACAATCTAACAGAGGATTGATACTTTAATTATTGGATATAAGTCTCATATAAATAAACTTGAATTAATCAATGTGGTAATTAATTGAATTTCAACATCTGAAATAAAAAAAGGAGTTTGAAAATGTAGAACTCCGGTTTGTCTTTCTACTCATATGTGAAAATGTTTTCCTAACTGATCTTTTGCTCATCTTTTTCTCTACACTCCCCTCTTCCTGATATCCAAATTAAATATTACAATCTTATGCTAGCATGAATTTTATTAAGAAAATCTACCATTTGTCAATACTAGGTTCAAAAGCATTTGTGATAAACTAAAATCTTCCTAGCATACTTTTATCTTTCTACATTTTCTGTAAATCTTTTCTTTATCAATTACTCCTCTACACTCTGTTGCAGCAAGCTGTTTGCTTTTCCCAATGACTGTCCATGCTTCTATGCCTTTATATCGCCATCCTTTCTTTACCTTCTCTTCCTACAAATTATACTGCTTTAGTCGATGATGCCTTACTTAATTGTCTCTGAAAGTTAGCTTGACATCTCCTTGTCTCATTTATACCTTGCATAAGATACTATTATAACACATATCCAATTACAATAACTACTTTAGAGTAAGGTATATTTCTGTCTCGTGTTAAAGCGTAGCAATGTAGATTTGTGCTTGCAAATAAGTACACAGACAAATCCACATCGAAGGCAGAAATGCCACAGAGAATATAATAAAGTTTAAATAAAAGTAATAAATAAA
>NW_011888942.1:1033478-1036053 GCF_000151845.1 Pteropus vampyrus
AAAAAAATTAAGAATAGGGAAGCTTCCCTAATTCCTTTACTAGGCCACCATTACTTGATTCCAAAACCTGACAAAGAGTATACAAAACAAAAACTATAGGCCGATATCTCTTAGGAACATTGATGCAAAAATTCTCAAGAAAATATTAGTAAACCAAATTCAGCAATACAATACATATATCATACACCATGATCAAGTTAGATTTATTCCTGGAATGAAAGATTAGTACAATATCCACAAATCAATTAACATGATACATCACATTAACAAATCAAAAGATAAAAACCATATGATCATATCAAATCGACACAGAAAAAGCAGTCGACAAAATCCAGAATCTACTTATGCTAAAAAAACAACAACAACAACAACAACAACAAAAACCTCACAGCAAAGTGGGAATAGAGGGAACATCTCTCAACATAATAATGGCCATATATGACAAATCTATAGCTAACATCATACTCAATGGGGAACAGCTAAAAGCATTTTCCTTAAGATCAGGAACAAGACAAGTATTCCCACTTTCACCACTCCTCTTCAACATTGTATTATGAGTCTTAGCTACAGCAATAAGACAAGAAAGAGAAATAAAAGGCATCCAAATTGGAAAAGAAGTAAAACTCATTATTGATGACATGATATTATATATAGAGTACCCTAAAGATTCCACCCAAAAACTGTTAGAACTGATCTATGAATTCAGTAAAGGAGCAGATTACAAACTAAATATTCAGAATTCAGTGGCATTTTTATACACCAATGATGAACTTTCAGAAAGAGAAATTGAGAAAACAATCCCATTTACAATTGCATCAAAACAATAAAAATACCTGGGAATCAAATTAACCAAGGAGGTAAAAGACCTGTTCTAAGAAAATTACATCATTGAAAAAAGAAATTGAAGAAGGTACAAATAAATGGAAGCATATATCATGTTCATGGATAAGAAGAATCAATATCATTAAAATGGCCATACTTTCCAAAGCAATCTATAGATTCAATGTGATCCCTATCATAATACCAATGGCATTTTTCAGAGAGCTAAAACAAATAATCCTAAAATTTATATGGAACCATCAAAGATCCCAAATAGCCACAGCAATCTTGAGAAAGAAGAACAAAGTTGGAAGTATCTCACTACCCGATATCAAACTATATTACAAGGCTACAGTAATCAAAAAAGCGTGGTACTGGCATAAAAACAGATTCATTGATCAATGGAACAGAATAGAGAGCCCAGGGATAAATCTACGCCTAAATGCTCACTTATTGTATGACAAAGGAAGCAAGAATACCCAATGGAGTAAAGACAGACTCTTCTATAATGGTGTTGGGAAAATTGGACAGATACATGGAAAAAAATGAAACTGGACCACCTTCTTAACCATACACAAGAATAGACTCAAAATAGATTAAAGACTTAAATATAAGACCCAAAACCATAAAACTTCCAGAAGAATACATAGGCAGTAAACTCTCTAATATTGCTAATAGTAATTTCTTTTCAGATATATCTCCTCAAGCAAGGGAAACAAAAGAAAAAATAAACAAATGGGACTACATCAAACTAAAAGGTTTTTGTACAGCAAAAGAAACCATTAACAAAATAAAAAGACAAGCAACTGATTGGGAGAAGATATTTGCTAATGATACATCTGATAAGAGGTTAATATCCAAAATATATAAAGAATTCATACAACTCAACAACATAAAAGCAAACGGTCCAATTAAAAAAATGAGCAGAAGACCTGAACAGATACTTCTCCAAAGAGGAAATACAGATGGCCAATAGACATATGAAAAGAGGCAGTCTACGGCCATACCACCCTGAACGTACCCGATCCTTTCTGATCTTGGAAGCTAAGCAGGGTTGGGCCTGGTTAGTACTTGGATGGGAGACCATCTGGGAATATCGAGTGCTGTAGGCAAAAGAAAAGAAAAAAAAAGAAAAGATGCTCAAGGTCACTGATCATCAGAGAAATACAAAGTAAAACCACAATGAAATATCACCTCACACCTGTCAGAATGGCTATCATCTATAAATCAAAGAACAATAAATGTTGGCAAGGATGCAGAGAAAAGGGAACCCTCATACATTGTTGGTGGGATTGCAAATTGGTTCAGATGCTATGGAAAACAGTATGGAGGTTTCTCAAAAAATTAAAGATGGATATACTTTTTGACCCAGCAATTGCACTTCTGGGTACTTATCCGAAGAAAACCAAAGCAATAATTTGTAAAGATCTATGCACCCCTATGTTCATGGCAGCACAATTTACAATAGCCAAGATATGGAAAGAACCTAAATGCCCATCAACAGATGCTTGGATAAAGAAGTTATGGTTCATATATACAATGTAATATGACTCAGCTATTAAAAAAAAATGAAATCCTACCATTTGTAACAGCATGGATGGACTTAGAGGTTATTATGCTGAGTGAAATAAGTCAGACAGAGAAAGATAAATACCATCTGATTTCAGTTAGATGCGGAATCTAAGGAACAAAAAGAACAAACTAATCAAAAACAGACACAAATATAGAGGACAATCTGTTGATGGACAGAGGGATG
>NW_011888942.1:1036103-1038625 GCF_000151845.1 Pteropus vampyrus
ATGCGGAATCTAAGGAACAAAAAGAACAAACTAATCAAAAACAGACACAAATATAGAGGACAATCTGTTGATGGACAGAGGGATGTTGGGGGTCTGGGAGAATGGGGTGAAGTTTTAAAGAAGTACAAATTAGTAGTTGATAAATGGGGATGGGGAGCAAGGCACAAGAATGCAGTGAGCATTAAAATATTGGCTAGATAGAGATCCAGAGGAGAGAAAGAGCAATCAGGGGTATCGTTTTAAAAACTATATAAATGTCTAACCAATATACTGAATACTTGAAACTAATAAAATAAAATTATTAAAAATGCTCTAAAAAATAAAGTTCATTGAAAAAATAGACTTTTAGTAAAATGAATGCACAAGCACTGAATAGACAAAAATAGTCATAATAAAAATACCTAAAGAAGTTTGTCTAAATTATATGATCAGCTCTTACAAATCAATATTAAGGAGACAAATTATATAATTAAAGTAGATTAAAAAATTGAATAAGCATTTCACGTAGGAAAATTCACAAATTAATATTTTTTTTGAAAATTATCACTCATAAAGAAAATTACAACTAAAATCAAAATGAGATACAACTAAACACTTATTAGAGTGGTTAAATTAAAAATTACTTACAATACCAAATATTGACACAGAACAATCTGAATATTGTTGTTCAGAGTATAAAGTGATAAAATCACCTCAGAAATTGGTTTGACAATTTCTAGTAAGAGTTCAGAATATACTTATCTTTTGAGCTAGCAATTTTACTTTTTGATATTGCCAACTTATGAGATATGAAAACTTATGTCTATAAAAAGACATACACAAATATTTACAGCTCCTTTGTTCATAATCAGGTATGGGAAAAATATCTATCAATAGGAATGCATATTAAAATATTGTGATTTATTCATACATTAGAATATTATTAAGTAGTAAAAAGGAATGTTCTATAAATACAATCGACAATATGGGATAAATTCAAAAAACTGTTCTAAGCTAGAAAAGCTAGACACAAAATAGTACATACTTTTTAAAATCTCATTTAAATCAAGCTTTTAAATAGGCAAAAGTAATCTATAGAGAAAGAAATAATAAAACAGTTGACTTGTGAACTTGATAGTAGAGAATAGGAAGAAATTGTGTGAGGAGTGGTAAGGGAAATATGTCTTGAGTGATTCAAATATTCTGTTTTGATATAGGTGTGGGGTACATGTTTTTGTTTTTTTTATATGTATAAGCAATATCTGTACATTCGACTCTATGTAATGTATCCCTCAGTGAAGAATATTTTTTAAAAGCTCAAGAGAATAATTAAAATTTATAAGAACAGCAGTATAAAGTAATTCTGAGTAATAATCAGGGCTGAGGGTTATAGAGATAGAATCTCCACAGAGTAAAGTTTTTTCAGAAATAACATAAGTAGGGTACAACTCCTAGACTTGACCTAGAGATGTAGGTCTAGATAGACTACATTCTCAGCATTCTGCCTCCTATCGATTATGTGACCTTGAAAAACTAACATAATCACTCAAATCCCCAGTTTCCTTATTTGTAAAATTAATAATAAGCCCAAATTTGAGTATTTATTAATATAGTTAATATGCTTAGCATAGGATTTGGTACATAGCAAATACTCAGGGAAGGTAGGAGGGAAAAAAGTTATTTTCTGATAAGACTATTCAAAAATCTTTCACACACAGTAATAAGGTAAAACACATTAAATAAATATCTATTTTTCAGATTAAATGTGGGAAAATCAAAATGAAGAAATATATTATTTGAGTAATAAAATTTTGAAATAAGTACATATTTATAACTTTAGCAAATGAAGCATTTATAATCATAACTCAGTAGAAATGACACTAATGAATGAATAAAATTGCTGGTTATTACATTAGCCTTTTGACTAAATAGCTATTCGAGATTTTTCTTAAGATGTTTTAAACAAAGCCTTATTGACCCTATGCTTCTGTTTTGTTTTGTTTTCCTCAGAATCTGTCTTTAAAATTAAATGAGTAAAATTTAGTTCTTCCTAGACCTTCCTCAAATTATAAAAATTAACAACCACAAAAAATATTTTCTGCTAAGTGTCAGGTGCTAAAATGATCACAATCAGTATAAGGGAGGTTTAACTGTCCATATCCTCCTAAATTATATATTCAGGAGAAAGAAAGGCTGCTGTTTCTGTCTTCAGATTCTTTATGGCTGAAGAAATTTCAAGAGATCAATCATGATTGCTATGCAAGACATATCTATACTGATAGCAATTTTATTTCCTAGATTTGTCAGATATCTGAAAAAAATTGTTGAGAAATCTCAATTCATATATAACCGTATCAAACATAGTCCTATTTTTCTAAGACCTTTATTATAGTTGTGCTCTACTGATGCCCTTTCCTCAACCCGAATTAATTTTTTTTTTCCATACTGTCCAACCCATTCATCAGCTCAACTTGGATCCTCCTTCTGTAAAGTCTTTCATCCCTCAGCAAAGAATTCATGTCTTTTTCTTCTCTGTCTTCCTA
>NW_011888942.1:1039650-1042381 GCF_000151845.1 Pteropus vampyrus
ATATTAAAATATTGTGATTTATTCATACATTAGAATATTATTAAGTAGTAAAAAGGAATGTTCTATAAATACAATCGACAATATGGGATAAATTCAAAAAACTGTTCTAAGCTAGAAAAGCTAGACACAAAATAGTACATACTTTTTAAAATCTCATTTAAATCAAGCTTTTAAATAGGCAAAAGTAATCTATAGAGAAAGAAATAATAAAACAGTTGACTTGTGAACTTGATAGTAGAGAATAGGAAGAAATTGTGTGAGGAGTGGTAAGGGAAATATGTCTTGAGTGATTCAAATATTCTGTTTTGATATAGGTGTGGGGTACATGTTTTTGTTTTTTTTATATGTATAAGCAATATCTGTACATTCGACTCTATGTAATGTATCCCTCAGTGAAGAATATTTTTTAAAAGCTCAAGAGAATAATTAAAATTTATAAGAACAGCAGTATAAAGTAATTCTGAGTAATAATCAGGGCTGAGGGTTATAGAGATAGAATCTCCACAGAGTAAAGTTTTTTCAGAAATAACATAAGTAGGGTACAACTCCTAGACTTGACCTAGAGATGTAGGTCTAGATAGACTACATTCTCAGCATTCTGCCTCCTATCGATTATGTGACCTTGAAAAACTAACATAATCACTCAAATCCCCAGTTTCCTTATTTGTAAAATTAATAATAAGCCCAAATTTGAGTATTTATTAATATAGTTAATATGCTTAGCATAGGATTTGGTACATAGCAAATACTCAGGGAAGGTAGGAGGGAAAAAAGTTATTTTCTGATAAGACTATTCAAAAATCTTTCACACACAGTAATAAGGTAAAACACATTAAATAAATATCTATTTTTCAGATTAAATGTGGGAAAATCAAAATGAAGAAATATATTATTTGAGTAATAAAATTTTGAAATAAGTACATATTTATAACTTTAGCAAATGAAGCATTTATAATCATAACTCAGTAGAAATGACACTAATGAATGAATAAAATTGCTGGTTATTACATTAGCCTTTTGACTAAATAGCTATTCGAGATTTTTCTTAAGATGTTTTAAACAAAGCCTTATTGACCCTATGCTTCTGTTTTGTTTTGTTTTCCTCAGAATCTGTCTTTAAAATTAAATGAGTAAAATTTAGTTCTTCCTAGACCTTCCTCAAATTATAAAAATTAACAACCACAAAAAATATTTTCTGCTAAGTGTCAGGTGCTAAAATGATCACAATCAGTATAAGGGAGGTTTAACTGTCCATATCCTCCTAAATTATATATTCAGGAGAAAGAAAGGCTGCTGTTTCTGTCTTCAGATTCTTTATGGCTGAAGAAATTTCAAGAGATCAATCATGATTGCTATGCAAGACATATCTATACTGATAGCAATTTTATTTCCTAGATTTGTCAGATATCTGAAAAAAATTGTTGAGAAATCTCAATTCATATATAACCGTATCAAACATAGTCCTATTTTTCTAAGACCTTTATTATAGTTGTGCTCTACTGATGCCCTTTCCTCAACCCGAATTAATTTTTTTTTTCCATACTGTCCAACCCATTCATCAGCTCAACTTGGATCCTCCTTCTGTAAAGTCTTTCATCCCTCAGCAAAGAATTCATGTCTTTTTCTTCTCTGTCTTCCTATTTCACCTACTTCATATCTTGTAATATACCACTTTTCAAATATTGCCTTACACTACGGTTAATTGATTCCTACATATTTTTGAGAGATGTGTTCTCATTAAATCTGTGGTGATTAAATTGTAGACATAAACTGCTGTCATTGCTATTTTGAAATGATGTGCTATTATGCTTCATCACTTGAAACCATACTTTAATTCATCCTTAATATGTTTCTGTTATGTTCTCTACAGAAGATACTTCTAAAGTAAATTGCGTTAAATAAATACCATGTAAGCCTTATTCACAAAAACTACATTTATTTATAAATTCTCATAACCACAGGAAGAAAAGAAAATCTGAAATGTTAAAAGTTTAATTTCCTTTTATCCTTGACCTAGAGGTCTTAATCCTGTTCTCTAAATGTAAAAGCATTTTACATCATTGATTTATACTAAAAGCTAAAGGTCATTTTGAAGAAGCCCCAGAGAGTTAAGACCAAATAAGTTATGTGAACTTGAGTGATTACCAGCAAAGAAAGTCAATTTCTAGTGCTAATATCTTGGAATTTAATTTGACCACTCTTATTAGTATAATTAGGAGTAATATTGCTTGGAGGAAAGTAGCTTAATCTATAAATGAAAAATAGAAATTTAGATCCATATAAATTTACTTAGCAATATTCTACATGAATGTCACACCTTATATTTTTCACTGTGTTACTATTAATCATGAAAACATGAGTTATATATCAGGGCCTCTAAACTCAAGGGGAAAAAAGGGGAAAAAGAGGGATTAGAGACTTCCCAAGTGATCCAACATTGCATGAGCTCTTTAATTGGTTCATAGGCTGAGACAACAGATACATGATATAAGAGAAGGTACAAGGCAATTGGAGGAAGAAAATCTACTTCCCAATAGGTGGCATATGACAAAGTGTTCATCCCCTCTGAGCTTTGATTTCCTTAGCTAAGAAATGATGGCATTCATACCTTTCTCTTAAGGTTGCTATGGTAAGGATCTTTCTGTAGATATGTTTTGGCCTCTGCCAACTGTCTTCAAAAACTGGAAATGAGACTCTCTCTAAATATAGATATAGATAGATAGATAGATAG
>NW_011888942.1:1043466-1049716 GCF_000151845.1 Pteropus vampyrus
CAAAAACTGACTCACAGATATAGTGGACATTTTGCTTATGGACAGAGGGGAGGGGGATTGGGAGGCTGAGAGAATGGGGTGAAAGGTTAAAGAAGTACAAATTACTAGTTGATAGTTGGGCACTGAGATGGGGAGCATGGCAGAGAGAATGCAGTTAACATTAATATAATGGCTAAGTGGAGGGCCAGGAGAGGGAAGGAATAATTGGAGGGATTGTTTTATGAACATTATAAATGTCTAACCAATTGATTTAAATAAATAAATTTATTTTTTTAAAAAATGGGCAAAAGACTTGAGGAGACATTTCTCCATTGTGGGTGTGTGTGTGTGTGTGTGTGTGTGTGTGTGTGTGTGTGTGTGTGTGAACCCTTGAACACCGAATGTAGGAATGTAAAACAGTATGGCCATTATGCAAAATAGTATGGAATTTCCTCAAAGAATTAAAAATAGAACTGCTGTATAATTCAGCAATCTCATTTCTGTGTATATATCAAAAATAATCAAAACTATTATCTTGAAGAGCTATCTGCACCCCTATGTTTATTCCAAGTCTCTTCATAGTAGAGAAGATAGAAAAACAACCCAAGTGCCCATCAACAGATGAATGAATAAAGAAAATATGGTATAGAGGCTTCCAGTCAAGATGGCAGAGTAGGTAAATGCTGTGCTCACTTCTTCTCACAACCACATTAAAATTACAACCAAACTACAGAATAACCACCAACACTGAGAATCCTCTGAAGTCTAGCTGAACAGAAGTCTTACAACTGAGGACATACACAAGAGGCCACGTTGAAACTGGTAGGAGGGATAGGTATACTAAATGGGTTGGTCCCACACTGGTATGTGGCAGTTGAGAATTGGGAGAGATATCTCGTCTGCAGAGGTCTCCCTGGAGGAGCAAGAGGTCCTGGCCCACATCAGGATTCCCAGCTCAGGGTTCCAGTGATGGGAAGAGAAGTCCCCATAACTTCTGGCTATGAAAACCACTTCCGATGGCTTTTCCATACAAGTTGCTTGTCTTGGCTCATATTGCTTTTCTAAAATCTCTCAAAGTTTCACAAAAACTAAACAAGAAGCATCTGGCCTTGGCATGCCCTGAACCTTTTTCTGAGCAGCCCCAGGCCTGGGACTAGCAGCAGCTGGCCTCGGTTTTGCGGCTTTACTTTTCGAGGCATTTTCAAGCCCAGCATGGGTGGCAGCCATCTGCAGATTGCTTGGTGGCTCATGCCAAGTGGTCCCTGGCAAGGCATAGGCTGCAGCTAAACATAGCCTGTGGCAAGGCCCCTCTCAGGAGGCCCTGGCATGCACACCTGATGGACACCTTTGGATTGAGCAAGAGCATCACCCAGGGTTACATCTAAGGACGACACACCCAAAAGGCAGACAAGGCAGGCACCAAAGCTCTGCTAAAGCTAATCCTGCTTTGTAGGTTCAGCTCCTACACAATAATTTCTCCACTGGTCATGGCCAGTCTTCATAACCAATCAACTCAAGCGTTAACTCCTCTCATTGTCAAACAAACAGCAATCAAGCCTCAACTATAATAGGAGGGCACACAACCCACACAAGGGACATACCTGGAACACCCAGCTCAGGTGACCAGGAAAGACTGTGATGACAGGGATCCACAGGGACCCTATGAGATAAGGCCGCTCTACTAAGATTGGGAAACATAACAGCCCTACCTAATATATAGAAGAAGAAAAAAAGAAAAACATGCAAGGCAAAAACAGGAGACAAAGAAACATATCTCAAACAAAAGAACAGAACAAAATTCCAGAAAAGTAACTAAACAAAACGGAAGCAAACAATCTACCAAATGGAGAGTTCAAAACACCTGTTATAAAGATGCACAATGAACTTAGGGGAAGAGTAGAGGAACTCAGTGAGAACTTTAACAAAGAGATAGAAAACATAAAAGTGGAGATAGAAAACATAAAGAACACAATAATGAAATGAAGAATACCTTAGGAGGAATTACCAGTAGATTAGATGAAGCAGAGAATCAAATCAGCAATTTAGAAGAGAAGATACAGAAAACATTCAATCAGAACAGCAACAACAACAAAAAAAGAATCCAAAAATGTGAGGATAGTTTAAGGGGCTTCTGGGACAATGTCAAGCATACCAACATTCACATCATAGCGATACCAGAAGAAGAGAGAGTAAGGAACTGAAAACCTATTTGAAGAAATAATGACTGAAAACTTTTCTAACCTGGTGAATGAAATAGACTTACAAACCCAGGAAGTGCAGAGTCCCAAACAAGATGAACCTACAGAGGCCCACACCAAGACACATCACATGTCAAAGTTTAAAGACAAAGAGAGAACCTTAAAATAGCAAGAGAAAAGCAGTTAGTTACCTACAAGAGAGCTCCCATAAGGTTATCAGCTGATTTCTCAACAGAAACTTTGCAGGCCAGAGGCATTGGCAGGAAATATTCAAAGTGATGAAAAGCAAAGACCTACAACCAAAATTACTTTACCTGGCAAAGCTGTCATGTAGAATCAAAGGCTAGATAATGAACTTTTCAGACAAGAAAAAGCTAAAGGAGTTCATTTTCACCAAGCCAGTATTAGAGGAAATGTTAGAGAAACTTCTTTAAGATGAAGGAAAAAAAGTTTAAAAATATGAATAATAAAATGGCAATAACTACATATCTAGCAACAATCACTTTAAATGTAGATTAAATTCTCCAATCAAAAGATAGGGGGACTGAACAGATAATAAAACAAGACCCTTACATATGTTGCCTACAAGAGCTTCACTTCAGATCAAAAGACATACACAGACTGAAAGTAAAGGGATGAAAAAAATGTTTCATGAAAATGGAAATAAACAAACAAAAAAGTGGGGGTAGCATTACTTATATCTGACAAATTTGGCTTTAAACCAAAGGCTATAATAAGAGGCAAAGAAGGACCCAATTATCCCACTTCTAGGTATGTATCTAAAGAAACCCCAAACACTACTTTAAAGGGACATGCGAATCCATATGTTCATTGCAGCATTATTTACAATAGCCAAGATATGGAGGCAACCTGGGTGTCCATCAATGGATGAATGGATAAAGAAGAGGTACGTATATACAATGGGATATTACTCAACCATAAAAAAGAATGAAATCTTGCCATCTGCAACAACATGGATGGACCTAGAGGGTATTGTGCTGAGTGGAGTAAGTCAGACAGAGAAAGACAAATGTCATATGTGGAATCTAGAGAATAGGATAAACAAACAACAAAAAAAATCTCATAGATACAGAGAGAATTGTCATGATTGTCAGATTGGGGAGTGGAGCGATGGGTGAAAGAGGAAGGGATTAAGAGTTACAAATTAGTAATTACAAAATAGTCATGGGATGTAGAGTATAGCATGGGCAATACAGTCATTAGCATTATAATAAATATGTATGGTGTCAGATGGGTACTAGATTTATCAGGATAATAATTTTGAATGTTATATAAATGTCTAATCAGTGTATTATACACCTGAAAAGAATATAATATTGTATGTCAATTATAATTGGAAAAATAAAAATATAAAAATTTAAAAAAGAAAATATAGTATATACATGTAATAAAGTATTAATCAGCTAAGTGACTCATCATATACAAACTTTCTAGCCCAGCATTGGCCATTTAAATAAAATACTGTGAAGAAAACAATAGTACATAATAGATATTAAATATATTTATGATATCATCTTCCCTACTTATATCTGTATATATCCAATTTCCTTTTTTAATTTAAGAAATCTTTTTATAATTTAAGAATTTTTTTATAATTTAAGAAATATTTAAAATGTTTGGAAAACAAATTAATGATAACTTTATTGTACATATTTCTCTTGACCTGAATGTGCTATAACTTCATAGATAGAAATATTAGCTTTTTAATTTTGTTTTTACACAAAGGTTAAAAATTGTGATTTAGCATTGGAATGTTACAAAGGTCAAACAATTATTTCCAAGCAAAGTATTTTATTTGTCTATCATATTAAATTCATTTTATTGGAGGATACATTTAGTAAAATCAATGTAAAAGTACTATTTACTTTTAATAAATTTAAACTTGTACAAAACATATCACTAGATACTTAAGTCTAAATGAGTCTAGTTTCCTCTCCTAATAATATATACTGTAATTTGAGATATAATTAATAATAGATGTGATTCCTAAAATGTGCTCCACAAAATATTCTCATTCTTTCTCTCTGTTAATTTATTGGCTAAATGTTTTTGATGGATTTTGTTTGCATACCTACATTTATTGCCTTCCAATATTACCTCTATTCTTTATGGACTCCTCTAAACTCTCAATATGCCTACTCACCAAAATCCATAGGCTATTTCATAAGCAAGAGAAGAATTCAGATGACATCAGGAGCATATACACATTTAGTACAATTAATCTTATGGTTAAATTCTTTTGAGTTAAAACTTATGTACTAGTATAATACATTATTATAACATAATTTATTTTTTATAATCCCAATAAATATGTAACTGTAACTCTAAAATAGAAGTATTTTAGAGTATATGTAACAAACTGCCCCATAATTTAGGGTCTTAATAATAGCCATTTATTTAACTCACAATTTTTTAGGTCAGCTTGGCAACTCTTCTGCTCTAGACTGACTTAACTAATCACTGCAGGTATTTGGTGACATGATTGAGGTGCTATTGTCTAGGATGTTGCCATACTACTGGTGGGTGGAGTCTGATTGGTCTCTGGGGCCTCAAATGGTTTGGCTTGGTCTCATCCTCAAGTAGACTAGCGCAGCCTTCTTCATATGATGGTAGAAGGATTTCCAGAATGTAAAGGAATCTTAATGTAAAAGTGTTTTTTAAGCTTCTGCTTGCATCAAGCTCACTACTATCCCCTTGGCCTAAGCAAGTCATAAAGCCAGCCCAGATCCCAAGAGGGTAGAGAAAAGCTCTTTAAATTTAATATCTAGTTGAGGTGAATCATAGATGCATACTTGCAATTAGCCTAAGCATCAAATTCTAAATAAGTTAGTACAATTATTGGCACAGGACTTTAACTGGAGGAACCGAGAGAAGAAGACACCTGGGGCAATTGTATGATGAGTTTCATTTGTCAAAAAGAGTGCATAGATGAGCAGAAAGACTGAGTGTGGAAGTAATGTGAAGTAGGCTCCTTGTAGAAAATAGAAATCATGTAGAAAAGACATTGTGACATTGAACTAGAGTTTAATTTTAATGTCATAGCAAGGGAGAGTTATTGAATATATTTAGAAAAGACATAATCCAATGTAATAGTCATACCTGCAGGTGACTTCTCTAATGAGCGAGACTTTAAATAGTCCAAGAATATAAACTTGAATCTTAAGGAACCTCTTTTAATGGGTTTAATATAATCTATTTTAATAATTTTAAACTTGTACAAAACATATCATTAAATGTTTAAGTATAAACGAGTCTTGTTTTCTCTTCTAATAATATATGCTGCAAGTAATTTAAGAAATAATTAGTACAGATGTGATTCCTAGAAAGTGCTCCACGAAATATAGAATTTATAAAAATTATCATTGAAATAAAGTTAGACATTGATCCGTAACCTTACTTAGTCTTCTTGAGTTTTTTTCAATACCCCTTTGGAGTTACAGAATTAGAGTTTTCAAGGTCTCTTTAGGAGTCGATTCTTTTGCAACATGATGTTAAATGTAACTTTTTCTGTTGTTTTGGAGTTTCATTGCTTTGGGGAGTGGCTCTACTGGGCAAGAAGACTACATGCTAGATCACAAACAGAAAATGGCAAAACACTGTAAAAGTAGTAATTTATCTGACTCCGGCCTATATGGGGGAAGAAGAGACTGATGTCAAAAGAACTATGAATGAGGAGTTTATTTGGAGAAAGAGATGCCAATGTGATATGCATTCTTCTCCTGCCATCAAGCCATGTGACATGAAGATTAAAAAAATCACATCGAGATGTTATATATGTCCTTTTGATGTTTAAGGATATAAGAAGTGTTTTTTGATTCAAGCCTGAAATATGTATAGGTTTGAAGGGCCTGTGGCAGCAGAGTGAAACAAACTGCAT
Organism: Pteropus vampyrus; assembly: GCF_000151845.1. Lineage (NCBI taxonomy): Eukaryota > Metazoa > Chordata > Mammalia > Chiroptera > Pteropodidae > Pteropus > Pteropus vampyrus. The sequence goes on from NW_011888942.1 coordinate 1,049,542, forward strand.
GAAGAATGGACAGAACTTAAATTCTATAAGGCAGTTTCTTATGCGCTAGCGTAGAACTTTGTGGAAAGGAGCATGGACAAAGTGACTTCAAGAGAGAGAGTGTGGGTGGGGTAGATAGCCAGAAGCTAGAGGTTGAGAGGGTAAGTCATAAAAATCTAGTTGGAAGAAGTTTCGT
>NW_011888942.1:1049766-1057488 GCF_000151845.1 Pteropus vampyrus
GCTGCAAGTAATTTAAGAAATAATTAGTACAGATGTGATTCCTAGAAAGTGCTCCACGAAATATAGAATTTATAAAAATTATCATTGAAATAAAGTTAGACATTGATCCGTAACCTTACTTAGTCTTCTTGAGTTTTTTTCAATACCCCTTTGGAGTTACAGAATTAGAGTTTTCAAGGTCTCTTTAGGAGTCGATTCTTTTGCAACATGATGTTAAATGTAACTTTTTCTGTTGTTTTGGAGTTTCATTGCTTTGGGGAGTGGCTCTACTGGGCAAGAAGACTACATGCTAGATCACAAACAGAAAATGGCAAAACACTGTAAAAGTAGTAATTTATCTGACTCCGGCCTATATGGGGGAAGAAGAGACTGATGTCAAAAGAACTATGAATGAGGAGTTTATTTGGAGAAAGAGATGCCAATGTGATATGCATTCTTCTCCTGCCATCAAGCCATGTGACATGAAGATTAAAAAATCACATCGAGATGTTATATATGTCCTTTTGATGTTTAAGGATATAAGAAGTGTTTTTTGATTCAAGCCTGAAATATGTATAGGTTTGAAGGGCCTGTGGCAGCAGAGTGAAACAAACTGCATGAAGAATGGACAGAACTTAAATTCTATAAGGCAGTTTCTTATGCGCTAGCGTAGAACTTTGTGGAAAGGAGCATGGACAAAGTGACTTCAAGAGAGAGAGTGTGGGTGGGGTAGATAGCCAGAAGCTAGAGGTTGAGAGGGTAAGTCATAAAAATCTAGTTGGAAGAAGTTTCGTCATCTGAGAACTACAGAAAAATTGCTCTCCAGTTGCTCTCAGATGGTTATCTTGAAGAACTCCCAAAATATACTTTGATAGACAGAACGGCATCATTTCAGCATTTGACACGAAGGTGATCCTGATGTCATATTGCAAATGTATTAGCCATATAACATGTGTTTCTTTCCTATTATCCATTACCCTGCCCCTAAGTCTAGGAATAGACATAATCAACTGAGATGTAGAAGAGAAAGTAAAGCAAACAGGAGAAAGAAGCTGAACTTAAAGTATATGAAAACTGCTTTGACAGTTTTAGGTCAAGCTGACTTGAAAGGGAATATTTTGAATCAAATGAGAAAATAAAGTTTTGTCATTAGACCAAATGGGACTTTTAAATACTAGAACGTAATTATAAAAGCTTTGGGATTTACTCAATGTTTTATACAAAGATAGAGAAGAACAATTCAACAGAGAAGTTTAAAGGTATACAGATGAAAATGGGTAAAATTGTTTTATGCTTTAACCCACTGAGTCTAGCTCATTTATTAAATTGATTATACCATAGTTCATTAATTTTAGGTATGTAATCTTTAATCTCAAAATACAGAAACTATATTGATGGAATATAAAGATATGGTGTATATATATATCAACATATTAAAAATAATGACAACCTATAAAATGCAGTGACATTGGAGCTAAGCTAATAAAATGTTTAAGTATGGAGGAATTCATTAGTCATTGAATATTGTTGAGAAGTAGATAAAGAAGACAAGTGTTAGATTTATTTTTTCATCTTATGTATATTATATTGTGTTAGATTTCTTATTTTAAATGTAATTTTTTTTTTTTTTTGCAAAGAAGATGAGTTATGATCCTAACCTACTTAGAAGTGTTGTCTTTTATAGTAGATCAGCCAAGTCATACTCAATGACCATACTTAATTATTATCAGGAAAACTATCCTCCTATACCAAATATAGCTGAAAACTTTGGATGGACACAGTTTTCTGAAACAGTATAACAAGTATTGCTATTCTAAACATTCTAGATTAGAAGTCAGCAATTGTAACAATGTTTTAAGATTTTTTAAATTTTAGAAAAAAAACTATTTGTTTCCTTTGGTAAACAAACTTAGAACTTCATTGTGACAAGTTACAGAACACATGAAGCTTAACTAAAAATTTTTGGTAATGGTTACGTGAATATCCACATATTTCCTCTCTTTTTTTCTCTAAACAAAGGTTACTAACTAACCCAGAGTTCAATCAACATTATCACTAAACTTATATCACCAGCTTATCTATTGAAAGTTTCCTTATAGTTCTTTTTTCATTAACTGAAGGTTGAAACCTGTGGTTTCCAGTCACAGTCATGATTATAATCAACTCAAAGTCAGATCTATTCAGGACACATACTTTTATTTCACAAATATTTGTTTTTCTCCAGCAATATTAAACTGATCAGTGGCAAACACAGAGAAGGAAGATAACTGTTTTTGTTTGTTTGTTTGTTTGTTTGTTTTAACCATAATTGAGTGTTTCCAGGCTAGTATAACAAAGGTAGGGAAAAATCACAAAGACAAAGAGAGTTACAATAAAGATCCATGGAATATTAACTATATAGTTAAGACATGAGCAGATGATAGTGAGTGGATTGGAGGTATCAGCAAATTTTAAGAACTGTTTTAATAGGAGTATTAGAATAGGTGAACTGGAAAATTAGGGGTTAAAAAGCTGGATTCTGGTTACATAGTATTCTAAATATTTAGGGCTTTTTGGATCACAAGGACATCTTAGTCAAATGAGGGTTTTGGCCACATTAGAGAGTAACAATATGATGAGGTTGGTTATATGAAATTATGCTTTGCACCATGAAATGAGATGTCGTATATGACCCTTACTCTTGTCATTACCCTGCAAAATTTATCCGGGTTACCTTCATGTCAACTATTCCCTAACAAAAAATACAGTGTCAAATACAAACTTATAACATTATAATTGGGCTGGGGTTTACACTGCTAATACCAAATCTATTTGGAAGGAATCTAAAAAGTAAACGTTAGATCAAAAGAGATTTATGAAAGTGATTTCTGTTAATCAGATAACATGTAGTAGAGCCCTTTGTCTTTCCTTTATGGGACTAGTCCTTGATTCAAAAGGTAGATTTTTAGTAATTCAAATTTTAGAATATGTTCACAAATAATCTCATAGTGAAATCTATTAAAAATGGGGACTTAAAAAAAAAACACAGTAACCAAGGTTAAAGTTAAATTACATGTTAGTAATTATCAGGTGTGGCAGGTTTTATTTTATAAAGATTGCTATAATACCTTCTGTCACCCTACAAACTCTTCTGTATTGTGACCTTCTTATTCACCTGTCAAAAAGTGAAGGCAAAATCCAACCCTTGAATCTGAGTCGGCTCTAATGATATACTTAAGATTGACAGAATGTGGCTAAAGTGAAACAGGCTGACTTCTGAGGCTGGGTCAGAAGTAGTACATCTCTTGCCTTGGTCTCTTAAAATATATGTTCTCTAAATAGTCATACTCTGAGTTCCCTCTCAAAATTTAGCAGCACTGCAGGGAGAAGCTCAGACCACATGGAGAAATCATGTGTAGATGTTCCAATCTACAGTCTTCAGCTGAGACTCGCCTTTAGTCATCCCAGCTTATGAATAGATATGTGCCTGAAAAAGCCTTAGGAGAGTCTAGCCCACAGCCATTTAAATCATCCTGTCTGTTCAATTTTTCCCAGATATGATGGAAGAAAACAAGCCATCTCTCCTGTGCCTATTCAAATTTCTGATTCACAGAATTACCATAATGAAATTTTTTGTTTTACACTAGTAATTTGGAGTTGTTTGTTATGCAGAGATAATTGAAATATAATTTTAGTATCTCAATATACAGTATCAATATAACCAAACTTAAATCACTTGTCACTGCTTTGGGGACTGAGTCACAGGTATAAACTTGACAGGCCTTGGATATGCTGTCAAGGAAGGCTTAAAGAAAATCCACATATTTCCTCTCTTTTTTTCTCTAAACAAAGGTTACTAACTAACCCAGAGTTCAATCAACATTATCACTAAACTTATATCACCAGCTTATCTATTGAAAGTTTCCTTATAGTTCTTTTTTCATTAACTGAAGGTTGAAACCTGTGGTTTCCAGTCACAGTCATGATTATAATCAAGTCAAAGTCAGATCTATTCAGGACACATACTTTTATTTCACAAATATTTGTTTTTCTCCAGCAATATTAAACTGATCAGTGGCAAACACAGAGAAGGAAGATAACTGTTTTTGTTTGTTTGTTTGTTTGTTTGTTTTAACCATAATTGAGTGTTTCCAGGCTAGTATAACAGAGGTAGGGAAAAATCACAAAGACAAAGAGAGTTACAATAAAGATCCATGGAATATTAACTATATAGTTAAGACATGAGCAGATGATAGTGAGTGGATTGGAGGTATCAGCAAATTTTAAGAAGTGTTTTAATAGGAGTATTAGAATAGGTGAACTGGAAAATTAGGGGTTAAAAAGCTGGATTCTGGTTACATAGTATTCTAAATATTTAGGGCTTTTTGGATCACAAGGACATCTTAGTCAAATGAGGGTTTTGGCCACATTAGAGAGTAACAATATGATGAGGTTGGTTATATGAAATTATGCTTTGCACCATGAAATGAGATGTCGTATATGACCCTTACTCTTGTCATTACCCTGCAAAATTTATCCGGGTTACCTTCATGTCAACTATTCCCTAACAAAAAATACAGTGTCAAATACAAACTTATAACATTATAATTGGGCTGGGGTTTACACTGCTAATACCAAATCTATTTGGAAGGAATCTAAAAAGTAAACGTTAGATCAAAAGAGATTTATGAAAGTGATTTCTGTTAATCAGATAACATGTAGTAGAGCCCTTTGTCTTTCCTTTATGGGACTAGTCCTTGATTCAAAAGGTAGATTTTTAGTAATTCAAATTTTAGAATATGTTCACAAATAATCTCATAGTGAAATCTATTAAAAATGGGGACTTAAAAAAAAAACACAGTAACCAAGGTTAAAGTTAAATTACATGTTAGTAATTATCAGGTGTGGCAGGTTTTATTTTATAAAGATTGCTATAATACCTTCTGTCACCCTACAAACTCTTCTGTATTGTGACCTTCTTATTCACCTGTCAAAAAGTGAAGGCAAAATCCAACCCTTGAATCTGAGTCGGCTCTAATGATATACTTAAGATTGACAGAATGTGGCTAAAGTGAAACAGGCTGACTTCTGAGGCTGGGTCAGAAGTAGTACATCTCTTGCCTTGGTCTCTTAAAATATATGTTCTCTAAATAGTCATACTCTGAGTTCCCTCTCAAAATTTAGCAGCACTGCAGGGAGAAGCTCAGACCACATGGAGAAATCATGTGTAGATGTTCCAATCTACAGTCTTCAGCTGAGACTCGCCTTTAGTCATCCCAGCTTATGAATAGATATGTGCCTGAAAAAGCCTTAGGAGAGTCTAGCCCACAGCCATTTAAATCATCCTGTCTGTTCAATTTTTCCCAGATATGATGGAAGAAAACAAGCCATCTCTCCTGTGCCTATTCAAATTTCTGATTCACAGAATTACCATAATGAAATTTTTTGTTTTACACTAGTAATTTGGAGTTGTTTGTTATGCAGAGATAATTGAAATATAATTTTAGTATCTCAAAATACAGTATCAATATAACCAAACTTAAATCACTTGGCACTGCTTTGGGGGCTGAGTCACAGGTATAAACTTGACAGGCCTTGGATATGCTGTCAAGGAAGGCTTAAAGAAAAATTAAAAAAAAAAACTGTTATTCAGATAGAAGAAAGAGGACTCTCGTTATATAGTGGCAACAAATTTGGCAATACTGTCACCTGTGGTAACATGGGAAATGGGAAATATATTTCACAAACCACTTGAATTTGCTAAGGATATATCCACACTAAATATTTAAAGTGCCAACAGCTAGTTTTAGTTGTATATGATAAAATACAAATGGAAATCAACTAAAAAAGGTATTCGGTTTTCAAGCAAACTTAAGAAAAAGTTAATACAAGAGACAAAACTTGCTGAAGTTTAAAACAAAACAAAGCAAAACTATGTTTTATTCCTAGCCTCTTCAGAATGCAAAAGAATCTCAAAACAATAAAGGGATTCAGGGCAAATAATTAACTCCATAATGTTATCAGGAAAATGTAGCCCCAAAGTAAAGATAAAGCCAAGGGGGTGATTGAACATCTCTTTGTAAAACTCTCAAAATATTTGAAGGGATGCCACATAAACTCTTTAAACAAGTAAAGGTTTTTTAAGATTTTTTAGCATATGCTTCTAAGATACTCTGTTATAAAATAGACTTCTATTAAATCTTAGGAGTATTGTCTCACAACTTCTCATAGGAAGCCCAAGGTTCAGAGAATATATCGCAGATCTATGGATATGTCTTTCTTTTAATAGAGTGGATTATAAATTAATACATAAGAGACCTAGAGTTTTTTTAAAGGGTTTGATCAGTTTGTACTACAAGTGGCCAAAGCAATGCAAAATAAAGAGGCTTTTGGAAGTGGCAATATATATAACCAGCTACACTACAGAATTGCTATGGAGCAGTGACTGCCGTATACCTTTTATTTATCCCTTTTCTATGGCACTGTCTGTTATAATGATTCCATGTTTGATTCACCTTTATATGTTGAGTTTGCAGGAGAAAAAACTGATCTCCTTACTTTACAAGCTTTTGAATGGAGATAAGCCACATGAGAAAAAGTGAACCAGAAGAAACTCAGATGTATCTGGCTCCAATTTAGATGATGAAATCCTGCACTTCAAATATCGTGTAGGATGAGATTATTTAGCTCTTCTGAAGTGGATATTTCACATGTGGAGGAAGATGAATTGTGGTCAGAGGGCATACTGGAACAGATTTTATTTTCCAAAGATGACTTCAAATGTATCTCCTATCATATACTTCTCTGCTATATGATCTTGCCACTCTTTTATAAAGAAAAGTCCAGTTTCCCTCCACTTGAATTGAAACTTTACTTAGAAACTTATAAAGTATTAGAAGTAATTAAAGTGACCCTGTATGTCTTCTGAGACTAGGTCAAAAGAAGCCTTTCAGCTTCTGCCTTTTTTTTTTTTCAAATTGCTTTCTTTCTGCTCTTTACCTTTAAGAACTCAGCTGCCTCGCTCTAAGAAATTCAAGCCACATGGAGATACCTTAGACTGCAGCGCTAGCTGAAGATTTTGAGTTACCCCTGCCAGGGCACAGATGTTAAAGAAGCTTACAAATGATCTCAGGTCCCACTCATTTATATTATCCTAGCTGTTTAATTCTCCCAGCTGAGGCTTCAGGTATCATAGAGCAGAGGTAAACTCCCCCTATTTTGCCCTATCTGAATTTCTTATTCAGAATCCTAAACTTAGTAAAATGATTGTTGTGTTACACTACAAAGTTTGGAAGCATTTGTAACATAACAATTGTTAACTAAAGCACCAGGAAGTGACAACAGATTTTTACATTTTTTCCTCAACATTTTAATAATTCTTATTTAATACAATGCTCATTCATTTGTGGATTATTCCAGGGAAAGAAGATCTTGAAACTAAGCACTGACAAACTAAAGCTAAAATATGACAGAAAATAACTACAGAGGAAGTCAAAAAAGATTAACCAGAGTTAAAAAAATATATAGATGAACCACAGAAATATATAGATTAAGAACTTAGTGGAACAGTGCAAGCTGTCTTTAAATATGTGAAAGTCTGTCATGTGGAAGATGGATTAGACTTGTACCATAGAGCCCTAGAGAGCAGAACTAATACCTCGCATTGGTAGGTCAGGGGGAAGCCGATTTAATACCTAATAAAAGTAAGTATTTTCCAGTAATCAGAGCAATAAAGTCGAGGACTGCTTTTTGAGTTAGAAATCT
>NW_011888942.1:1057538-1075183 GCF_000151845.1 Pteropus vampyrus
TCAGAATCCTAAACTTAGTAAAATGATTGTTGTGTTACACTACAAAGTTTGGAAGCATTTGTAACATAACAATTGTTAACTAAAGCACCAGGAAGTGACAACAGATTTTTACAATTTTTCCTCAACATTTTAATAATTCTTATTTAATACAATGCTCATTCATTTGTGGATTATTCCAGGGAAAGAAGATCTTGAAACTAAGCACTGACAAACTAAAGCTAAAATATGACAGAAAATAACTACAGAGGAAGTCAAAAAAGATTAACCAGAGTTAAAAAAATATATAGATGAACCACAGAAATATATAGATTAAGAACTTAGTGGAACAGTGCAAGCTGTCTTTAAATATGTGAAAGTCTGTCATGTGGAAGATGGATTAGACTTGTACCATAGAGCCCTAGAGAGCAGAACTAATACCTCGCATTGGTAGGTCAGGGGGAAGCCGATTTAATACCTAATAAAAGTAAGTATTTTCCAGTAATCAGAGCAATAAAGTCGAGGACTGCTTTTTGAGTTAGAAATCTTCTATAATTTTCTTTGAGGAAAGCCTAGCCTAGATGTTATAATAATGGTAATTTTCTAGAGAAAATTTTTGTTTTAGGTAGAATATTGGAGTAGTTCTAGGAAATTTCAATGATAAGATTATAAAGCAATCCATAAAGTACCCTATATTATTAGAGTAATCTATATTCAAAATTTAGGTTTGTGGAACATTCAGAAGACCAAGGAAACTTATACACAAGTCTTCAGTTACTTGTGCTTTCAAGGCCAACAAAATACCTAGTAATTACACAATGTTCAATTGAGAAATTTTTTAATATACATATTGAATAAATTAGTGAAAAGTCTATTGTGCCTATGCATAAAAGCAGTGACCCTAAAATTGATGCTATTTTATTTATATATCATTTCATTTTACATACATATTTATATAAATGTTCTTTTTTATGTACTACCTTCAGACAATAGTGATAGTTAATATTAATTGTTAATAACATTCTAGAAAAAATACAAAATGCTTTATTTATAATTATTATTTCATTTAATATCCACATGAAACAATAAAACAATTATAAAACATTATAATGTTATCTTCTCTTTATAGGAGTTATATAATTTGCCGGTGACAGGACTGTGACTCAAGCTGAAGTCAAGCTTTCTCTGATTCTAGCACTCAGCCTTCCAGTACGGCTTCCAGTTATAGGAGTGTCACAGCTTCTGATCTTTCTGATTTCTATTTTGTCCCCTAGAGAATAAAATTCTTCCATATTATTAGTGTCTTCCATGACCTCTCTCTCCCTCAGTGTCCCAACAGTACTCTATAGTTTATCCCTATAAGAATCTTGATGTATTTTATTTACTGAGCAAAAAAATGAAGTACCCACACTCAAAAAAGTTTAGAAAACTCAGTTGGTCAAGTACTACCTTTTAAGATAATATGCAACATAATACTAAGCCTGTGTGTTTTGTTTCCAGAAATGATGATTCAAAATCTGCAAGCTGTGTATTTAGATAAAATTAATATTTCCTGATATGACAGTGGCTATAATGAAAATAATAGTAAATGCACCATCTCAAATATGCTGGCAGAGCAGTAGTGAAAAATAAGGCTGAGTAAAACTGTTTCTTGTCATATCCTTTATGAAGAAAAATGCTCACAAGTTCTTATTCTATATTTTGTAAATGTGGCAAAAAAATATCTAACCTTTTTCAGAAGTAGAGAAATATAGAATGAAGAAAACCTTAAAAAGGGATATTTTTTGCTTAGATTATGATGGAGACATAGACACTAATAAATAAACACCAATTTTTTATATATATTAAATTAAGCTTGAGAATAAAAATTGTTGCTAGGCCAAGGCCATGGGAATTTAGGTCAATTTAGCTTTGCCAAGGGTTTTCTAAAACTGTAAGTCCTACATATCTTTCATTAGGTTTAACCAATTAGCAATTGTTTAATTGCTACTTGTTACTATACTTCCATTTTTTACCTTCTTCAAGCAAATACTATACCAAAATAAAACTTCGTAAAAAGTAACAGGGTAAACAAAAATTCAAATATTAAATTAGTACTTACACAGTCCATCTTTAAATGTTAATCTCCTTAAATGCGAAAGTTTTAACATTGTTCTAATTAATATAGCTTTAATTTTTACCTAGAGACAAAGTAATTATATACATTATATCAATTATATATATGCACATATATCAGGTAGTTATATAGATTACTACTTAAGAATGTGTACATGTGTATGTGTAAGTATGTGTATGTGTAGTATATTCAAATCTGAGATGAAGCTTGTGGATTCACTTGGAGCTATTACATTCTGCATCTCAACCACATATTTTGAGAGTTATTCAATTTTCTTTCCTCTATAACAACACTTATTATTACTTCCTTGTCTCATTGACATCTGATTTCTTCTCCTAGGGCTCTGTTGAATTGGTTATTTTTTATTAACTTGCTATTAACCAGATCTTATTGCCTCCTTCAGTTCTTATCTTTCATGAGATCATCTTGTCAAATGTTCCTCTTAAATTCTGACCTCTAGTAACTTCAATACCACTACAGGATTCTACTTCCCTTTCTATAATTTTTTCATCAAAAGACATATGTTTTAGAAGAAGGTGTTTCCACATGAATAAATTCAACTACATTGAGTATAATAATCATATTTATATAACTCCTACTCTAGTGAGGGAGGCAAATAATAGAAAATAAATTTTTATATTAGAAATAGAATATTAAGCAAATAATTCAACAAAATAATATTATAGAGGTGGCAAATAAGGTAAGATCTAAAAGAAAAAATGAATAAATAAAACAGAACTGGCTATCTTAAAAATCATTTAAGAGATCCTTCATATAGTTTATTGTGGAATAGCCCTTGTTACACTAACTTTCTGGCAGCAAAATAAGTGAGGTACAAATAATTTATGGGACATACATATAAAATCAATGAAGGTTTAGATATGAGTGAGTATTCTAAAGATATTATTCTTACTTGTACTTCAATTGTACAATATTATTAGGAGTTTACTGGGTGTAACATCATCATATTCAATATGAAAGAATTTTGCTTGCTGATATTAGAAGTCAAGTAGACACTGCTACTGAGAAGAAAAAATCAGTAAAAGTATATAATGTCATTTGAGTTGTTAAACTGCATAGTCCTCTACGCAGATTTGAGGTTAGGGAAATGGCTGAGACATTCTGCTTCATCAATCTGCATTAGAATGAGGTGAAGAATAAAAGAAAGAGTCAGGTTCAAGACACACATTGAGAAATCATTCCAAATTGTAATTTCATTGTGAGTTATTGAAGTGATCAAATTCATTGTGCAATTTTTTAAATGTCAAAGAGAGTTTATAGCATTTTATAGCATCAGGTCAGTAAAAATTTCTTCTATAAAATGGCCTCACACTCCCATATTTGTATTGTATTGTTGCATATCATTTGAAGATGAATCTATTTAAATGCAAATGTACAATCATAACACAGTGAAACCAAATTATATGCAAACAAAGCTAGTTGAAAAAATTGAGTAGTTAAGCATTTTTCAATCAAATTTAAAGGCAGATTTGTTTCCTTTTAAAAAACACTACTTAGCAAAGTTTAAACATGACTTTTCCAGAATTGTTATTGAATTACAACGTCTAATATGCCTACAGCAATAAATAGTCATATTTTGAACAAGTTCTCACATACTTGTGATGTTTTGTATTCTAGATTCATTCTCTAACAGTAGAAACACTAGTCTGTTAAATCTTTTTTATTCATATATTTTTTTATGGATGTTAAATAGCGAAAGAGAAGGAATTTGAGCAATTATAAGGTTTGCCAATTGGCATATAAAGATATGTCAATTTATAGAGGTGTGTTATTTTGCCCAAATAACTTAATGTGATATGTTGACTAGGTAGATCTTACTTATCTATGAATCAAAATATACTATGTAAATTTTATGGATTATCTGAATAAAAATTAATAATAGTGATGACAGTTAATATTTCTTATAAAATATGTGCTACTGGGGAATTTGTAGAAAAATTTTAACTATGAATTCAATTTCTTTAATATATGTAGGACTATTTGTGTTAACTATTTCTCCTCAAGTGAATTTGGCAATTGCTACTTTTCAAGGAATCGCTGTCCATTTTAGCTAAGTTGTAGAATGTATATATTATTAGTGTCTTCCATGACCTCTCTCTCCCTCAGTGTCCCAACAGTACTCTATAGTTTATCCCTATAAGAATCTTGATGTATTTTATTTACTGAGCAAAAAAATGAAGTACCCACACTCAAAAAAGTTTAGAAAACTCAGTTGGTCAAGTACTACCTTTTAAGATAATATGCAACATAATACTAAGCCTGTGTGTTATGTTTCCAGAAATGATGATTCAAAATCTGCAAGCTGTGTATTTAGATAAAATTAATATTTCCGGATATGACAGTGGCTATAATGAAAATAATAGTAAATGCACCATCTCAAATATGCTGGCAGTGCAGTAGTGAAAAATAAGGCTGAGTAAAACTGTTTCTTGTCATATCCTTTATGAAGAAAAATGCTCACAAGTTCTTATTCTATATTTTGTAAATGTGGCAAAAAAATATCTAACCTTTTTCAGAAGTAGAGAAATATAGAATGAAGAAAATCTTAAAAAGGGATATTTTTTGCTTAGATTATGATGGAGACATAGACACTAATAAATAAACACCAATTTTTTATATATATTAAATTAAGCTTGAGAATAAAAATTGTTGCTAGGCCAAGGCCATGGGAATTTAGGTCAATTTAGCTTTGCCAAGGGTTTTCTAAAACTGTAAGTCCTACATATCTTTCATTAGGTTTAACCAATTAGCAATTGTTTAATTGCTACTTGTTACTATACTTCCATTTTTTACCTTCTTCAAGCAAATACTATACCAAAATAAAACTTCGTAAAAAGTAACAGGGTAAACAAAAATTCAAATATTAAATTAGTACTTACACAGTCCATCTTTAAATGTTAATCTCCTTAAATGCGAAAGTTTTAACATTGTTCTAATTAATATAGCTTTAATTTTTACCTAGAGACAAAGTAATTATATACATTATATCAATTATATATATGCACATATATCAGGTAGTTATATAGATTACTACTTAAGAATGTGTACATGTGTATGTGTAAGTATGTGTATGTGTAGTATATTCAAATCTGAGATGAAGCTTGTGGATTCACTTGGAGCTATTACATTCTGCATCTCAACCACATATTTTGAGAGTTATTCAATTTTCTTTCCTCTATAACAACACTTATTATTACTTCCTTGTCTCATTGACATCTGATTTCTTCTCCTAGGGCTCTGTTGAATTGGTTATTTTTTATTAACTTGCTATTAACCAGATCTTATTGCCTCCTTCAGTTCTTATCTTTCATGAGATCATCTTGTCAAATGTTCCTCTTAAATTCTGACCTCTAGTAACTTCAATACCACTACAGGATTCTACTTCCCTTTCTATAATTTTTTCATCAAAAGACATATGTTTTAGAAGAAGGTGTTTCCACATGAATAAATTCAACTACATTGAGTATAATAATCATATTTATATAACTCCTACTCTAGTGAGGGAGGCAAATAATAGAAAATAAATTTTTATATTAGAAATAGAATATTAAGCAAATAATTCAACAAAATAATATTATAGAGGTGGCAAATAAGGTAAGATCTAAAAGAAAAAATGAATAAATAAAACAGAACTGGCTATCTTAAAAATCATTTAAGAGATCCTTCATATAGTTTATTGTGGAATAGCCCTTGTTACACTAACTTTCTGGCAGCAAAATAAGTGAGGTACAAATAATTTATGGGACATACATATAAAATCAATGAAGGTTTAGATATGAGTGAGTATTCTAAAGATATTATTCTTACTTGTACTTCAATTGTACAATATTATTAGGACTTTACTGGGTGTAACATCATCATATTCAATATGAAAGAATTTTGCTTGCTGATATTAGAAGTCAAGTAGACACTGCTACTGAGAAGAAAAAATCAGTAAAAGTATATAATGTCATTTGAGTTGTTAAACTGCATAGTCCTCTACGCAGATTTGAGGTTAGGGAAATGGCTGAGACATTCTGCTTCATCAATCTGCATTAGAATGAGGTGAAGAATAAAAGAAAGAGTCAGGTTCAAGACACACATTGAGAAATCATTCCAAATTGTAATTTCATTGTGAGTTATTGAAGTGATCAAATTCATTGTGCAATTTTTTAAATGTCAAAGAGAGTTTATAGCATTTTATAGCATCAGGTCAGTAAAAATTTCTTCTATAAAATGGCCTCACACTCCCATATTTGTATTGTATTGTTGCATATCATTTGAAGATGAATCTATTTAAATGCAAATGTACAATCATAACACAGTGAAACCAAATTATATGCAAACAAAGCTAGTTGAAAAAATTGAGTAGTTAAGCATTTTTCAATCAAATTTAAAGGCAGATTTGTTTCCTTTTAAAAAACACTACTTAGCAAAGTTTAAACATGACTTTTCCAGAATTGTTATTGAATTACAACGTCTAATATGCCTACAGCAATAAATAGTCATATTTTGAACAAGTTCTCACATACTTGTCATGTTTTGTATTCTAGATTCATTCTCTAACAGTAGAAACACTAGTCTGTTAAATCTTTTTTATTCATATATTTTTTTATGGATGTTAAATAGCGAAAGAGAAGGAATTTGAGTAATTATAAGGTTTGCCAATTGGCATATAAAGATATGTCAATTTATAGAGGTGTGTTATTTTGCCCAAATAACTTAATGTGATATGTTGACTAGGTAGATCTTACTTATCTATGAATCAAAATATACTATGTAAATTTTATGGATTATCTGAATAAAAATTAATAATAGTGATGACAGTTAATATTTCTTATAAAATATGTGCTACTGGGGAATTTGTAGAAAAATTTTAACTATGAATTCAATTTCTTTAATATATGTAGGACTATTTGTGTTAACTATTTCTCCTCAAGTGAATTTGGCAATTGCTACTTTTCAAGGAATCGCTGTCCATTTTAGCTAAGTTGTAGAATGTATTGGCACAAAGTTTTTTCTAATACTATCTTAATATATATTTAATCCCTTGTAAACTGTGGTGAATTTCTCTCATTTATTCTGGATACTAGTAATTTGTGTCTTCTCTCTCTTTTTTTTAAATACGATTTACTTGATTTCTTCAAACTAGCTTTTGGTTTCAATTAGATTCTGTTTTCAATTTCATTTATTTCTATTCTTTTTTTCCTTTACTCTTCATGAGTTAAATTTAGTTTTCTTTTTCTTTTTTCAGTTTCTTTCACCAGAAACTTAGATCATTCATTTGATAGTTTACTTATTGTCTAGTATAGGCATTTAATAGGATAGATTTTCTTCTGATCACTGTTTAAGATCTGTTCCATAAATATTGATATGTTATTTTCATTCTATTGTAGTTAAATATAATTTCTCATAGATTTAACTTATGATTTTTGTGTGATTTCTTCTTTGATAAATATTTTATTCAGAAGTATGTTATTCAATTTCAAATATTTAAGAATGGTTCAGATATCTTTCTGTTATGGATATTTCCAATGTAATTTTATAGTGTCAAATGATATAATATGAGTTCAATCTTTTAAATTTATTGAAACTTATATTATGGCCAAGAATTGGTCTATCTTACTAGAATTCAATGAGTATTTGAAAATAATGTGGATTCTGCTATTGTTTGGTGGTGTTTTAAAATGTCACGTCAAGACTGTTGTTAAGATTGTTCGAGTCTTCTATACTCTTACTTATTTCTACTTATTTTCTCTGTTAGTTAAAGAGACTAGTTAAAATATAATTATGTAATTGCTGATTTGATCATTTCTTCCTTGGATCTATCAGTTATATAATTTTATTTTAAGCTCAGTTATTGGTTTCACACTTATTTAGATTTTTTATTAATAGAAAATACTTGGGGATAAAAAAGAAAAAAGAAATAGAACTTAGACAGGTCAGTGTCACCTGTGAACTTAGATAAAATATCCTTAACAAACTTTTAGCGAATTGAATCTAACAATATATAAAAAGTCTAATACTTTATGACTAAGTTGGATTTAACTCAGAGGTATAAGGTTGACCTATAAAAATTAATGTCATTGACTATATTCTTAGAATAAATCCAAAAAATATTGTTATCTTAATGTACGAAGAAAAATATTATGTATTGACAAAATTCAATCAATCCTTTTACATCAATGAGCAATTTCAGCAAACTGAGAAT
Source organism: Pteropus vampyrus (assembly GCF_000151845.1). Lineage (NCBI taxonomy): Eukaryota > Metazoa > Chordata > Mammalia > Chiroptera > Pteropodidae > Pteropus > Pteropus vampyrus. Next base: position 1,065,842 of record NW_011888942.1, read on the forward strand.
AAAAGGAAAATCATAACCAGAGAAAAGATAGCTACAAATTATCCACTACTAACATATTTAATGGTGGGATAATAATTTTAACCCATAATCTCAAAAAGTGAGATTTCCACTCTTACCACTCGTATTCAACATTATACCAGAAATCTTAGATTTTAATAAAGCAAGGGAAGTTTTAAAAAGGCATAGAAATTAGAAAAAAGGAGTTTTTATTTGCAGATGGCATTTTGTGTATGTAGATTATCCTAAGGAATGTAAAAAAGCTAACTCAAAGTAATGTTATTTTAGCAAGTTTGCAGAATACAAAGTAAATTTAAAAAATCAGTTGTCTGTTTTTTAGTATCAATTAAACCTTGGGTTTTATATTTAAAAAATCAGTACCATTTACAATAGCATCAAACATACAAAATGTTTAGAAATATTTAACATATATGCAAGACCTGTGCACTAAAATTATGATGCTGAAAGACATCTTAAAAATTTAAATAAATAGATACAACATTGTCAGTACTGAGCTGATCAAGAAGGGAAGGTTTCGGTGGTAAGATACCCCGTTGGAAGAATGCACAAGAGGCCGACATGAGAATGAAATAGCAGACACCGACTTTATTGTGGGAAGTGCACTTCTGTTGCAGGGAGTGCAGTCTGTTGAGGGGAGGGGGCTTCTGCTTCTGCTCTTCTTCTGCTCCCCTCTTTGTGCTCCCCTTCTGCTCCCCAGGAGACCTCATGGCTCCACACATATCAGAGTACAATAGTGGCATTCAGCCACACATGCATGATACAATAAGCTGAAGTATATTTACATATTTTAGGTACAGGCACTGTACTACACTAATGTAACATAAACCTGGGGTCCTATTACTAGCTGTGAGCCTGGATCACTGCCAGACCTGGGCTGAGCCAGGCCTGAGACCTACAAATATATTCATGAATCAGAAGATTTAATGTTGTTCCGATGTCAATCCTCCACAAATCAATCTATAAAATCAACACAATCTTCATCAAATTCTAGCTGTCATTTTGTTAAAATTAACAAGATAATTCTAAAATGTATATGGAAATGCTAATGGCTCAGACAATTTTGAGAAATGAAGATAGACTTGAAGGTATACTATTCAATTTCAAGATTTATCATAAATCTACATATATTTAAGACAGTTTGGTGGTCATGACAAGATGGAGAATAATAGGATCTAGAAAGAGTCCCCCAAACATGTAGTTGATTGATTTCCAGCAAAAATTCAAAGGTAATTCAAAAAAGACAGGATACTCTTTTCAATATACGATGGTGGAAAAATTGAACGTCCATACATAATATTAAACCAGACCCCATAAATTAATTTAACTTGAGAAATATTATAGTCCTAAATGTAATAACTAAAACTATAAAACTCTTAGAATATATCATAAAAAAAAATACTTGTGGTATTTGTTAAGTAAAATTTTTTTAGATATAACACAGAAAAAAAAACATGAACTATAAAAGTAAAATTAACAACCTTTATTCTTCAAAAGAGGCAACAAAACAAATACAAAGGTAAGCCACAGACTGTGAGGAAATATTCAAAATACATATGTATATAATAAATAACTTGTCTGCTGTATATTTAAAGAACTGTTACTACTCACTAATAAGAAAAGATTATAAATATGGGCAAATCATTTAGACAGTGACTTCACATTAAAAAAAAAATGGATCTCTCATACATTGAGGCAAAGCATGCAAATGTTATAGACACTTTAGACAATCGAAGAGCAGTCTCTTATCAAGCTAAATATATACTTATAAAGGTAAACATATAGTTAACTTTTGATCCAACAATCCCATTCCTAGGAATTTACCCAAGTGAAATGCAAGCATATGTCCTCACAAAGCCGTAAACTTTGAAATTTAAGGTACCTTTATATACAATAAATATCCATTATCTGATGAAGAGATCAACGCATATGGTACATCAATACTCAACAATTAAAAGGCACAAATTATTGTTAAATACAACACTGAATGAGTCACATAAATATAAAAAATAAAAGAACCCAGACACAAAAGATCATATAATTCTATAGAAGTGATAACTAAAATGGCAGAAACTAGACAGGTGATGGTCAGAGCTCCGGGGTGGAAAACGGGACTAAAAGGAGGGATAAGGAAATAATTTGGAAACATAGAAATATTCTATTTTATGACCATGTGGTATTTACTCAACTTAAATACTCGTAAAAACTTACCAAATTTTTCGCTTAATATTTAGTCTAAAAATTCATGAGAAAAATTAGGCTTCACTTGGTCAATCAAAGGTAGATAGTAGATTGGAACTATATAAAAATGTGAGTTCAAAGTCAATCCCTTGGTTGTTGTTGGGTAAGAAAAGAGAGAGCTCTGCCTCCCTCATATTCCAAAGACATAGGAGTATTTTTATGCATAAAATATATAAACTTCATATAGTTGTGCAATTATTGGGAATTATCAATGCTCTAGGAATTAAAGATAAGGAATTAATATCTTGTAGTAAAAAGAACAACAAAACCTCTATAACAACCAGTAGGCATAAATGGAAGGTATTGTTGATGAATTTTCTAAGAGAGCCCTGATTTAGTTTGGATAGTCCTCTCTGAGAATTTGACCCTTTCTCTGTTCTGAGAAAACCTAATTAGTGTAAGGCCCCGTAATAATCCTATTTCTCCTGCCAGTTTCAAGTCTGGTCTTGCTGTGAAACCCAGTTATGTTCAATAAGACTGAGAGGCAATTTACCTAGGAGTAAGATGCTTCTGAAAAATAGAGCCTTATTCTAAAACAGGGAAAAGTTATTTTCTATCACTCTGACCATTGCTATGCTTGAATGTGCTTTCTGGAAATATTGTAACTATCTTTCAAAGGGAATTAGACCATCATAAGGATGGCAAGATGATAAAATGGAAGAAAGATGGATAGCTGATAGTATCACCGAGTCGTTAAATTACTCATTCTAGAGTAATTTAGAAGCTAGACTATCTTGGGTTTAATGTTACATAGGACAAATTGATTTACCATTTAAGCCCCCTAGAAATGGATTATCTGTTATTAGTTAAATAAAGCATTCTACCTGATATAGCACCAAAAATAACAATAACAGGATAGTCACAATCAAGATACTAATTTTCCCATAGCATTTTGCATTTGACAGAGCAATTTCACATGCAGTGTTTAATTTTAACCTTGAAGTAAGCCTGAGTAGTATTAATGCTATGAAAATTAAAGATGTTAATTCAAGATGTTAAAGATGGTATCACGTTTCTGAGAGTACTGAGCATGAAAAGGAACCCAGGGATTTGATAATCTAGTATAAAGATTTTATTTTCCTCACTGTTACGTTGTAATAATTTGGGCTACAAAATCACTGAATTTTTTTTTAAAGCTAATTCTTCTGATTTTTTTGCATATAATTTACATAGATTTTAGTATGTCTAATTTGGTTTGTTATATTTGCTCTTTATATCTAATATGATTGTTGCATAAAATTAACTTGCAAAACACAAAATTTCAAACATAGAAAAACTGAACTAGAGAATGAGGCTTTTCTTTCAAAATAACATTTCGGGAGGATTTTAGATGCTGTTCAGTATTCTGACAGTGCTTACATTTTTTAGTCTTCTTCCTTTGGAATTGCCGTCAGTGCTAGTTCATAAGTCAAAAACACACAAACTACTCATATTATTTTTTAGTCACATTTCAATTTGTTCAAAAACAGTATTTTCCACCTGGAATCTTTTACTTAATTCACCATACTTGGTACTATATTGGGTCTCACTGTTTCCCCAACCAGACCCATACTCAATGAATGAAAATTTCTTATCAGTTATATTATTTTGAAAGAAATGGTCATGGACTCTGTAGGTAATTTTAGCAGAGGAGTTTTATAGGTTTGGGTTAAATTCAATATTGTTTTGATATTTACTTAAAAGAATAAATTGAGGTGTAGAGAATTAATAATTTTATAGTTTTCCAGATGCTTAAGAATCTGTATCATAGATCTTATGTTGAAAATAGCCTTTATTTTGACTATCAGATCGGTCATGTGAAAATTTCCCACTCATTATATATATCTGACTTTAACCATTCATTTATTCTTCTATTTCCTAGTATTGATTTATACTCACCTCAATTTACTAAACAAAGACAGCAAAAACATTGTTTCACCAAGAATTTCAATAATTCCAAAATCACAGTGACAAGTCCAAGAATAACCAAAGAAATTATTTTATATGCCTTTGGTGGCTTCTCTCATCCTTTGCGATTAACTCAAATTCTATTACCCTCACACCTTCCTTAAACATGAAGCCAATAGTGTAGTCTTCCTTTAGTGTGACATGAAAGAAAAATAGTACATCGAATCTTGGGATTTCAAGCCCAGAGTCTTCTAAATGGGAAGTAGTAGCAATAAATCCCAACCAGGAGTGATTTGGAACCTCATACATGGTGAAACTTGTTTCCACACTTACATTTGGTCTTTTAATATTATTAATTCTTCTCATTTGCCAATTAGTGCTTGCTGGTTTTCTCTCCTAGCAATGCATGTTTGTTCATTACTATTTTTGACATATTCCTTACATAATGCTTGTTTTTACTAGGCAGTCACTAGGCTTTCTAAAATTTAAACAAGGGACTATATTTTCTCTTTGCGCTCTGTGTGAGACTTACCATTAAGAACATATTCTTTAATGATTCCAACTATTGTCTACATCATCGAAAACATTATCAGAATCTTAGGACAGTTGAGTTAACAGGGATTTAAGAATGCATCTTGTTCATCTCTATTTACATATCAAATATCTAAAAGAATAGAAATTACTTGCTTATGAACTCCTAAATTGTAACTTGAAATAAAATTCCTTTTAGTATAGTGAAATAAACATAGATTTTGAAGTAAAAATAGAACTATGAAACTTGACCCTATTATTTAGCCATTTGAATATGGATAAGCTCTTTTATTTCTCTAAGACTCTGTTCTCACTTAAGAAATTGAAATAATAATGACAACACTCATGATCTTTGTCAATGTTAAATGAGCTATCATACTGAAGAAGCCTAAAGTTCCTGGAAAATATTAAAATAGTAGGTACTTAATAAATGGTTACCACACGGCTTGTTTTCCAATTGTTTTGTATATAGGGGGTTGCGGGGAAAGAGAGAGAGAAAGAGAGAGAAAGAGAAAGAAAGAGAGAAAGGTCCTCATTTAGAGAATTATGTCTAATGGATGTTAATATCCGATTTTTACCATATGAAACATTTAGTAATCATTGCCTTTGTTCAGTACATATTTGTTTGTTTGATGGATTGTTTGAGATTCTGATTTAATTGGCTTTCCATCTCTGGTAATATACCTGCCAAGTAATTAGGAAACATCAGACATAGATGCAAACAAACCTATATAAAAAAGTCTATTTTAGTACTATTTGGGTCAAAAAAAAAAATCGTTGAACTTCTATAGAGTACATTCTATTTCACTTCCAAAGTTGGTTGAATATTATCATCATCAACAACATCTAGAAAAACAAATAATATTGATTACTAGATTTAGCCAGGAGATTATTACTTAATTGAAATTAGAAAATTAAGAACTAGTTTTTGAATGGATTCTAAATAACAATTGTCGATTTTGCTGATGTGTACAGTGATTAGAGATTTAAAAAAAAAAAATCCTGAGAATGTGGAACAGTGTTAGAAATACACTAGATCAATGTTATAAATATATCTCTGCAATTTAAAAATTCTAAGTACCAAAGAAAGCTTTCAAAGGCACTGTTCAGGAGAAACGATTTTTATACTCTTTCTGGGGCTACATTCTTGGGAACATATCTTCCCCCAGCCATGCTGACTATTATTTGTCATGTGCTTCAAAATCAGGTTTGCAGTGCCTATAGTCCTTCGTCCTTATAATAAAACTGTCAACATGTATATCAATTAATGCCAATTGGGATGTGAACAAATACCTACTCACTAGCAACTAGACTGAAACCACCAACTAATTTCACATAGGCCATTGAACAGTAATGACTTTCCATCACTTACAACCTGAGCTTCTTTCAACCTAGTGACCCAGAAATAAAAGGCTCTGTATCCCATTATCATTTCCCGGAAAACATTGTTCCCTTGAGTTCACTTACTCCTAAACAGTTCTAAAAATTTTATTGGCCTTAACAGATTGCATAATTGAGACAGATAAATCAGAACTTCATTAAAATTATTTTTAAAACCTTTAAAAACAATAACCTAAATTTCTAGAGTACTGTTAGAAATAAAAAGTAAAATTTATTCCAATATACAGGGTTTAATAATACTGTCAATCTTAATATTTCTTTCTATATATATATATATATTATATATATAAAGATACTATTTATTTCTTCAAATTTTATTAGAATTAAAAATAATATATGTCATTCTAGCACACTGTACATAGTCAATAAATCATAACTAGTACTACAAAATAGAAGACTAACTTTGGGTAAATAAAATCTAACTGATAACCTTCCTGAAACATTAGTAATGTTTTTGGTTGTTCTTGTTTGTTTATTTGTTTTTTACTCTCTGTAAGATGTGTTGAGCTTTACATCCTACAGAGTATTATCCAAATAAATATATTAATTTTGTCAATTTCACATGGGTGGTGAATCCAGTGGTTTAACAATGTCAAGAAATAAAGCTTACCTGCCATTCCCAGGTTCTTAGCCTGGTCACCTTGGTAAGATACATGCTGTAGATCCAACCTTCTCACACTTAGACAAGAACATTCCAGTAGAAAGGAAGAGTGCTGTGGCAAAAGACTCTACCACATAAAAGTGTGGTTATGTTATAAAGGAATGGCTGTTGGATAGGCAACAATATCATTTTTTCTTCCATAATATCATTTTTTCTTTTCTTCCATAATATCATTTTTTTCCATAAATTGTCTCTTTTCTTCCATAATATCATTTTTTCTCTCCTTGCAATAGGTACCACAGTTTATAATGATAATTATTTTGTGTGATTGTACAATTAATTTATGTTTTCTCCACTGGACTCTTAGCTTCTACAGAAGCAATCGTTCTCTCTTAAATCCCCATTGCTCGAATGTCTGCAATAATTCAACAAATATTGGCTAAATGAATACATGCATGAATAAAAATTCTGTAAAAATTCTGAAACTTGTATTCTATTGATTTTTCACAACTTATATGATGCTAATTTATTACAGATTACTATTTGTGTGTGTGTGTGTGTGTGTGTGTGTGTGTGTGTGTGCGCGCGCCCGCACGCGCGCGTGCATGCACACGTACACGCATGCTTGCTTGCTTGCAAAGTATGAATTATCTTCCCATGTTTTGCAGTTTACTTCCTTGGTCATAGCTCATACTCATTTCTTGTCTAATGTCACACTAAATGTTTTACAGTTTCTAAATAGAACAGTTATATCAGGCATTTCCATTGCATTATTATAATTTTAGTAGTATAATTTTTCTGATCTGGAGAAGCAGAAAGAAGATAAATAAGTAGGTGGATCAATGTGACTGCATTTCTAATCTGATAGTCAGGAATTAGGTCCTTATTTTTGCACATTCCAGTACATCTGGTACTTATTATTTTTTAAATTGTTTAGGTAAAGACTTTAATACTCCACTAATGCATTAATTGGTCCACACTTATGACTTGAAGAATTACAAGACAAAAAAGTGATTAATTGCATAAAAAGGATAACAATCTTTATTTTATATCTAAATGTTTTAAGTTGCATATTCTTATAATGTCATCATCAACCATGTTTTTAATGGTTTTATTGTCATAATATGTCAATAACTATCCTGAAAGAAGATATAACAGACTACATGCTTAGATATCACCTTGTTTTATTGAAATATTAAAATAATATCTTTATTCAACTTCTTGTTATAAAGTATTAACTTGCACTAATCAGGGTCTTGCTTAAAAACAACTAGAAAATATAGGTAAAATTAAGATATATTTTTAAACATATTTTTGAAGGAATCAGGGAACTTCTGAGACAAGATCTCAGAAAGAAGTGCTCATAGAAGTATGGCCAACATTCTATGTGCCATATTTGTCTATCATTGAATTTTCTGTTTTCTTAAATAGTTTAGAAAAAGATACCTAAAAGTTACAAAGGCTGACTATAAAAAGGAGAAGACACCACCAGGATTGTTTGTAATCTCATAGGGATTAAAAGGAAAAAATTGAAATTTGGGTTTACAGTGTCCATGGGCGTTTAAAAAGCTGAGATCAGGAAGAGAAGCATGGAAAACTGAAAACAAATTCTGTCCCAACTTGTTCATTCTTTATTTTCATTAGTGTGAGTCTTTTAAATGTGTAGTATATGTACATTAAACTTAGGAGTAACATTTGTTTAATAATCTAAGAATTTTTTTTAATAAACTTTTATAAAACACTCATTATATGTTTTTATGACTATGGATGGTGGTGGCCCAGTAATTTAGAAAATGTAATCCAGTTCTTGCCTTTATGAAATCTATAGTTTCAATATGATACTGTAACATATTTGTTACAGTATCATATTGACAGTAAACATTTTTTTCTCTTATGATAAATGCATCATTGTATTAATAGGTGGATAGTCAATAACATCAAATGATAAATATATTTTAAAAATAAATAAAGAGAAGTACTTTGAAGAAAACTAAAAAATGGTAAACGGAGAGAAAATCACGTGGTTGGAAATAAGTCTACTTTATTTTATTATTTTTTATTAAATTTATTGGGGTAACATTTGTTAATAAAATTGTATAGGTTTTAAGTATACAATTCATATGTATATTGCATTGTGTGTTCACCATCCAAAGTTAAATTTCCTTCCATCACCATATTTGACCCTCTTTAGCCTTATCTACCTCTCCGCCTCCCCGTTTCCGTATGATAACCACTAAATTGTTGTCGGCATCCACGAGTCTCTGTCATGTTCATTTGTTGCTTTTGGTTTTATATCACATTTGAATGAAATCATATCATTCTCAGTTTTTCCTGTCTGATATTTTGCTTAGCATGATAATCTCAAGATCCATCTATGTTGTTGAAAATGGCAGTATTTCATCTTTCATTATCCCTATTTATGCTGTGAGTTCATTGCTGAGTTGCAGTAGGTATTGTCTTCTCTTTTTAAAATGTTTTTGTGACCTTTAAGCAATATGTAATATTTAAGTTTATAATACTTTGTTTTTAATAAGGGTTACAATTTCTTGTTTCTACCTGTCAGTCATCTAACTCATAGTTTTGTATTTTTTCATTCTTTAATTTCAGGCAGAATTACCCTCTTCAATATTTCTTATAATGCAAGCTTTGTGGTGAAAATTTCCTCA
>NW_011888942.1:1078988-1082375 GCF_000151845.1 Pteropus vampyrus
CTCTTTCCATTCGCACACCTTCAGATGCTCTGAGGCACCGATCACTCAGATGTGTTTGTTTGCTAGGCTGGGTGTTTTCTGTTGGATTGTAGCTGTTCAGTTTGTTGTAATTTCAATGGTAGAGAAGCCACCATGCTTCTGATATCACTCTTTGGAATAGGTCTATTTTAGGTGAAATTTTCAGAAAAGACCTCTCTGATGGGACAATTTAAAGAGCTAAACAAAGAAACAAATCAATCTTATAGCTAAAGGGAAAGCTTTTTAGTCAAAGGGACCAATAATGCAAAGGTCCTGGGGTAGCAGAAGAAGGTCTACAAAAGCCTACACATGAAGAAAATGGAAAGAAATGAAGTCAGAAGGATAACAAAGAGCAGATCATGCAGAGCCTTAATATCTATAATAAGGACTTTGAATTTTACCCCGAGCAAGATAGAAACCCATTGGAGACAAGTAAACATATATCCATACTACAAATCAGTTTAAAGAAATATGGTACATATAGAACATTATAGAGCAGTAAAGATGATAATTACTTCTGTCAAGTGGTAAATAAGACCACAACAGAGAAGATCCTGTATTGATCTTAAAGGATGAGATGGAACTTTCCAGATAATAAAACAATAGGAAGAAAATGATAGAAAAGATCTTTCTTATTGGAGGAAACTTTTTGAAAAATGTTAGAAGTCAGTTTTGTTCTGTCTTCTTGTTCTGCTCCTATCATGCTCTGCAGAGTTTCAAGATTTGTGGAACGTTGCAGAACAAGAAGTTCAAAGTAAGCAGCTAGTAGGTACAGCTACTCTAATCTCATCCTAAATGACAAAAACATCTTGGAGAATAAGGTTTTGCTTAGTATCTGTCCTCAGATTTCTGAGTTTTCCTCCAGGCAGCAATGTTGATAAATTGAACAAGTGGTTTAACATAAATATGCAACGACACAATCCATTCCCTACATTCATTTGACAACTAAATTCAGCAGGAGGAGCAATAGGTCTTGAGAGCATAGAATATTGTGAGATGAAAGATTCAAATTAACTTTTTCATACAAAACTGAAATTCTTTATTTTTTGACATTGCTTATTTGAGGCATCATCTTCTTCCAATGTCCTGTATCTCTCTTCCCCCAAGTAGTGCTAGGTGGATCATATTTGACTTCAAGTCTTATTTTAATTTACCTAATTCCTATGTCATCTTTCACTCTCACCCTAAGGAAGGGCTCCTATAAGGAAGGACTACTATAGCCAGAATGACTGGAAGAGGAGTGCATGCAGTACAATTTTTAATGATTACTCTAACCTTCTTAGTTTTTAATTTTTGATCTTCGGTGACCCTCATATGTACGGTGGAAGAATGAAAGGATTCTATTGTTTCTGCCTACTCCCTCCCTTTTTTTCTCCTATTTCCCTTTCCACAAATTCTTTCTAATTCCAAATATTTCTACTGGCTAACTAAAATTAATGAAGAGACTGTTAGATAACTCAATGTCTTCCTATAGAGTTAGAGTAAAAAGAAACTAAGTAGATATATAGAAATGAATGATAATTATAGTACAATATATCAAAACTTTTGGGACACGGCAAAAGCAGTCATAAGAAGAAAGTTCATATCATTATATGCCTACCTCCAAAAACAAGAATGAGCCCAAATAAACAACCTAACACTTCATCTTAAAAACTAGAAAAGGAAGAACAAATGAAGCCTAAAGTCAGCAGAAGGAAAGAAATCATCAAAATTAGAGCAGAAATAAATAAAATTGAAAACAAACAAAAAAAAATAGAAAAAATAAATGCAACAAAGAGCTGGTTCTTTGAGAAGGTTAATAAAATTGAAAACCACTGGCTAGACGCACTAAAGAAAAAAGAGAAAGGACATAATAAACAAAATCAGGGATGAAAAAGGGGAAATTATGAGTGACATCACAAAAAAAAAAGGATCATACAAGAATACTAAGAAAAAGTATATAATACCAAATTTAATAACCTAGAAGAACTGGATCAATACTTAGACAAATACAACTTTCCTAGACTGAATCAAGAAGATCTAGAAAATCTAAATAGACCGATAAGCTGTACGGAAATCGAAACAATCATCAAAAACCTACCAAAAAGTAAAAACCCAGGACTAGATGGCTTCACCAGTGAATTCTACCTAACGTTCAAAGAAGATTTAATACCTATTCTCTTCAAACTCTTCCAAAAAATCAAAGAGGAGGCAATACTTCCCAACTCCTTTATGAGGCCAATATTACTGTGATACCAAAACCTGATAAAGATAACACATAAAAAGAAAACTACAGACTGATATCTCTCATGAACACAGATGCAAAAATCCTAAATAAGATATTAGCGAACAGAATACAGCAACATATTAAAAAAATTATACACCACGATCAAGTGGGCTTCATCCCAGGGGCACAGGAATGGTTCAACATAAGCAAATCAATTAATGTGATACACCACATAAACAAATTAAGAAATAGGAATCATATGATCATATCAATAGATGCAGAAAAAGTTTTCAACAAGTTACAACATCCATTTATGACCAAAACACTTAACAAAATCAATATAGAAGGAAAGTACCTTAATATCATAAAGGCAATCTATGACAAACCTTCAGCCAACATTATACTTAATGGTGAAAAACTAAAAACCTTCCATCTAAGATCAGGAAAAAGGCAAGGCTGTCTACTATTGCCACTGTTATTCAACATAACATCGGAGGTCCTAACAAGTGCAATCAGACAAGAGAAAGATATAACAGACATCCAAATAGGAAACAAAGAAGTCAAACTGTCACTATTTGCAGATGGCATGATTCTCCATGTAGAAATCCTAAAGACTTCACAAGAATAGTACAAGAAACAATAAGCAAATACAGTAAAGTATCTGGATACAAAATCAATGTTCAAAAATCCATAGTATTCCTATACTCTAACAACGAAGTGTCAGAAAAAGATGCGGAAAAAATAATTCCTTTTGCAATTGCAACAAAAAATAAAATAAAATACATAGGAATAAATTTAATGAAACATGTGAAGGACCCATATAATGAAAACTACAAGACCCTATTAAAATAAATCAAAGAAGATACAAAGAAATGAAAAGATATTCCGTGTTCTTGGATTGGAAGAATCAACATAGTTAAAATGACCATATTACCTAAAGCATTATACAGATTTACTGCAATTCCCATCGAAATCTCATTGCCATTTAAAAAAAAAAAAAAGAACAAAAAATCATCAGACTTGTATGGAAGCACAAAAGATTCCGAATTGCCAAAGCTATCCTGAGAAAAAAGAATGAGGCTGGAGGCATCACTCTGCCCGATTTCAAACAATACTACAAAGCGAAAGTAATCGAAACGGCATGGTATTGGCAGAAAAACAGA
>NW_011888942.1:1083390-1093255 GCF_000151845.1 Pteropus vampyrus
AAAAAAAACATTTGTAACTTTAATACGTAAATAGATTAAATAAATAAACAGGTAAATAAATAAACAAACAAACCTCTTTTCAACAGAAGCATTTGTTCTTTGGGAATTTAATCTTAAATGACAAGGGACATTATTAACAGTTTGACTCTTTAGAACCCTTGGGAATTAGAATTCCACTAACAAATATGATGGGTTCAACATAAGGAAGCTTAACAAAGAAATAATGAATCCAAGAAAAGTTCAGGTGAAAACAAATAAATAATAACAAAACAAATAAACAAACAAACATGGCCTCAACAATATTGATATATCACTTTGACATTAAAAATTGATTAAATATTGTCAAGTTCTTATGCTTCGAACTGATTCACAGAGCGTCATGATCCTATATGAAATATAACACAGTGGACAATTTTTTGGCAGTAGAGGATTTTAACGGGTGAAATTAAAATTGAGAGTCAGTTATAAACTAATTTTCTTGGGGCATCTGACCAACTGTATAGAACACATACTCCAAAGAGCCCTGCACTTGATTTTATGCTTTGTTTTTACCATCTTAAAATTTTTAATAATTTTATCTTTGAATTTATGTTTTGTAAATAAAATGTAATGGGACAATGGAGCATGGATGTTGAACAGAGATGACAGACACAATATGTATGTCCACAGTTCCTTGACATCCATAAGCACAGAATTTTCACAGATCCCGCATATGCAGCAGAGTTCAGTGAAGTGAATACAAGGTATGCATATCTATGACTGAGCAAGTGAGGGCACTGAAAGCCCAGAAAGGCCACACTTTCCTTCTGTTTCACATGCCGAAAGAAGATAATAGTATTCTGCAAAACATGATAAACTAAGGAATATTATGTTTTTTCTTATTCATGTTACCTCCCTGTATTAGACAACTGTGGAAGGAAAGGCAAAGATAGGGCAACCAAGAATTCTTTTTGTTTTCAGTCCTTGCTTACTCAAGTGAAATGAAAACAATTGAGTAGTTTTGAAACAATAAAATGCATAACATTTGAATAACATTTCCACTGTTTTGATAGGAATTAAATACATACGTGTGTATGAGCTATGAAATACTAATTATGTAATATTGGTGATTCTGCATATGAGTTAAATGTTCATATCTGCATTTAATGCTGGTATTATGAAATATACAGATAAATGAAAAAATCCATGCAAAATAAATTTTATTTTTAGTGATTTCGAATGATATAAAATAGCAAATTTTTAAACATGAAAAGTTGAGTGGGGAACTGAAGAAAGGAAAAAGCTTTCTAATTTAGTAACTTTATCAGCACATTCTCCTTGCTTTTTAAAAATTTATCTTTATTATAATAAAATATACAAAACATAAAATTTATCATTTTAAATCATATAATTTAGTGATATTAAGTATATGCACCATGTCGAGCAACCATTCAAAACTTTTTATCGCCCCAAATAGGAGTCCCATATTCATTAAGCAGTTACTCCCCATTACCTCCTCCCCTTTGTCCCTGACAATCACTAATCTGATTTCTGTCTCTCTGGTTTTGTCTATTCTGTTTATGTCATATAAATGGAATCATACAACATGAGGCCTTTTGTGGACCTTCTGGCTCTTTTCCTGCTTTTTGAATAAGAGGACTCACATTTTCATTTTTCCCTAGCCCCCACAAATTATATAGCCAACTGTGGTTTGGTGAGATAAAAAAAGATCAAAACTGGCTCTAAATGTATCCTCTTTTTAAAACAGATATATTTATTTTTATAAGAAAGAGATTGAATCTTTGGACTGCATCCCTTCAATTACTAGGAGAAGGATGGCAGAGTGGGGAAATTTTTCTGAAATTACTAAGATCTAGAAGTTGTAAGGTTACCAAAGTGTAATTCACAGAGGATGGCCTTTTCAGACCAGAGTAAATGTTAAATTGGATAAGAGTAGGTAGCGAATTCATGTGAATAATAGTGTAGAAAAAATGTAGGTAAGATGAGCTGAGTTTTGATGAACTCAGTGTGTCAGACAATAGATCTAGAGACTAGAGTTCTTGGAGCTTCTCTATTCGTTGATTTGACTAAAGTGCTTTTAAGAACAAGAGTGTCCAATATTCTTTTTAAAATTGTTTTGTTATAATGAATTATTTAAAATCTTGATTCACCTTGTCTGTAGTTTTTAGGAAAGCAAATTTAACTTATTCTTACCACATCAAGGCTGAGTTACAGGTTAGGATCAAGTTTTCAGAGAAAGCATTAAGTTACATTAAGAAACAGATATGTCACCAGAAATTTAAATAAATAATGACAAAAGCATCGTACTTTTAACAGGAAGTATTAATGTTTTGAATATCAAGGGACAGTGTAGGTTTATATAACCTCTTTTATTCAGTTTCTTTTTATATTTTACTCTATTTAATTTTTATTTTCAGTTAATAATTTTTGTGGTGGTGGTAAACATTTGCTTGTTTCCATGTTTAAGTTTTAGTTAGAATAGTATACAAAATATTGTAATTTATGTCCTTTTCAATTAGGATATTAGTTACCATGATAATGATGATGATGATGATGATGATGTTTATACTATTGTTTTTTATATTATAGTGGTATTTAGGTCTAAACATTACTGGTTAATAATATTATCAAAGATTAATATTAACTGGAGATTATTCTATGACTGGGAGTGTAAATTCTTTCTATGAGTATTTTAGCAAATCCTTATACAATTTGAAACTTTATAGATTAATGGTTAAAACATGGAATTTGGAATTAGATCATCTAAATTTGAATCCTGATTCTGCCATCTTCTAACTATGGAGCCTTAACCAAATTACTTAATCTACCTTTGTCTGTTCCTTCATTTGTAAAATGAGAATTTTTAGAACTGTTGCCTTAAAGTGAGTTAATCTTTGTCAGCTGAGGGCAGTACAAGCAAGGCACATGGTAAAAGTTGTGTATTTCATCCTTATTTTGGCTCCATTAGTCAATTAAAGCAAAGTAAGCTTAGAGAAGCTAGTATATACACAAGTGACGCTACTACTTACATGTTCTTTTGGCTTAAAATTTATAAATTATTTGCTCTATTTTATTAGTTATTTAGTAAAATTCATTATTCTAATTGCTGGGTGAAAAAAAAAGTTTCGAGATTACTGAATGGCATTTCTTTTTCTTTTTTTTTTTCCTTCGGATGACCTGTATCATTTAGTACATACTAACTTGAAGATTAGAAATAGTTTTGAATTAAATGAAATACAAAGGAATTATCTTTGCAAACATTCTCAACATTGAACTCTCACTATAGTAACGATACTTTCTTGGACACATTCATGAATCTAGTGGACTCTGAAATAGATGTATTCCTTTTACTGCAGGAATCTTAAATGTTCAGGTAAACTGGTATAGTATAATAAAAAGAATTCTGAATTTAAAGCTTTTGGATTAGAACTCTACCGCAATCACTGGGAAATTATTGATTTTAAACAATTATAGTTTCCCAGTCTCATTTTATTTTCACTAGTGAAATAAATATTTTAATTGATCTGCTAAAAATCTGCATAAGTGTAATGAAGAACTGATGAGAAAACAGTTTATAAACCACAAAAAAGTAACTTTCACTAAACTTTGTAGACTGAAAACTCTCAGAATCGTTTTAGCAAAATTCTGCCACCTTACTTAGCAAATAAAATAAATAAGGATCAGTGTTTAGTGAATAAATTATTGATAGTGAATACAAGATTAAAATTTAGTTCTCTTCATGGACGCAATATTGTATATAACATATTTTATTTTATTACTATAGTTTTGTTATTATCCTTGAAATAATTCAATACTGTGATTACATAGTATTTTCTAAAAATAAAAAATCTCATTTCCATATTATTTATTAATATTATTGTCACTTCAGTCAGCATTAAAATTATTCTGGCAGATTTGATCATGCTGTATTTTACTTTTCTATTGGTAGAGGTGACCCTAATTTGTCAATCCTTTATTTTTCCAACTAGAAGTTTAAGGTTTTTAAAAATGTACTATTAATTAATCCAAATTATCCTCCAAATTATAGTTATGTTATCCTATGTGATCAGACAGGATATTCTGGGATTATTGATGTCTGGTAACAATAGCCAATCAAAACACATAAATAGCAAATTAAAATATAATCTTACTTTCTGTGAAGCGCTGTGCTGTGCGTAAACTATGGAGAAATTATAAAACGGAGGAAATTGCTTTTGAAGTACTCCTCATTCCCAGTTTTGCACAGTAGCTGCTTCTATATATCCTCATTAGGATCCTGAAAGATAAAAATGTGTTTGCATTTATTATTTTAGAGATTTCATACATTAGTTTTCTGCAAAGACAACTTATATTTAAATGACAACCATTTGGGAAAGCTGCCTAATCATCCCTTGGTTCAAGAAACTATAAACTTCTCAAAGTGTTTCAATCAGAATAATCAATTATAATAATAAAGGGCAAATGTCACGGGGACCAGAACTTAGAAAGCCATCAGTAACCAAAGTGTTGTTTCTTTAAGTGTATCTATTTCATTATTTCCTTTCTTCAGACTCATATTTTCTGCTTCCATGCTCATAGAGAAGAAAGGAGATGTTATAACTTTATGTGGCTCAAAATTTAAGTGCCTACTAGCTAAAACCAACAAATAGTGTAGATCTTTCAACTTCAGTATTCATTTTTTGGTCCAATCAAATGTTGCACCAGAAGCTGGTTAATATAAACATATGGCTTCATGGCCCTTTTCCTGCATGGGATATAATTCTCAGAGAAATTCTTGGCATAAGCAAAACACTCCCCTTTACTAATATAAGATTAACTATTGTGAACTCCAAAAAAGACTGGATTTTTTTTTTTATTTCTGAAGAGAGAACATCACTTTATTACATCACTTTATTATATCTTAAAAGCACAAAATTGTAAGTTATGGTAAGATACTCATGAGTTTTGAAGAATTGGGCTAGGTGATTTTTAAGTGTGGTTTGCGCAAGTAAAGACAGCCAAATTTGGACATAGTCTATGACATCATAACTTGGTTTGGCGAAGGGAAATGAGAATTCTGAAGTGATTCTTAGTGAGAAACTGTTCGGTCATAAAGGAGCTGTCAGTTGGCAATAGTTCTATCTACTGGAAATAGGTATTTCCCAGAGCAACCAGCTAAAATATTCTGGCTTGTCCCGCTAAATACTGTAGAGTCAGGAAAATACATCTGGATCCTGCACTGTTTAAAATGGGGTCAAAGAAGTGCATATAGTCTCAGTTTTGTCTAGCATAGGAACAAGAATTATTTTGCTTCATTTATAAAGAACTTTGTAGTATCCCAAAACACTGGAAACAGGAGGAATACATTGTGATTTGATTGCTGATAAAATTCTTTTGTTATCTTTAAAATCATAGTATTTAGAAAAACACTATCCTGCTTATTCTATGGCTGCCTTTATAAGCAATGTTTATATTAAAAATAAAGCAAAAATGAAGCATTTACTTTGTAGTAATTGTTAGATTTACTACTTGCTTCCTAGAGTTTAGGACTCCCTAAGTAAAATGAATAAATACATTGTACTTGAATTGGTACTTTTTAATAATCAACTTCCTAAATTTTGTAGCAAGATCAGAAAAATATACATGCTAACACCAGCAACATATGGCATCACTTTGTATAAACATTCATGTTTATAATAAATAGTTAAAATCTAAGACTTAAAGTAATGCTTTTGTGTGAAAATATAGAAAGCACAGTAGAGGAGAGGGGTGTGTTCTTCTACTACTTCCTTTTTCTCACAAAATAATCTGTGTATCTGAAATAGGGGAATTTACCTGATGTTCATAGAATTATCTGCCTGAGTGTATGGCCTCCTTCAAGGCTTCTGCTCTTCTGCCTTGGAAATTTCTGTGCATATATCAGATTTTATGAACCAATATTCCATCATTGCCCTATTTTCAGGAAAAATTTCATGATGTAAGATAGGCTCTTTCCCCCAAAATTTGGTTTCTTAATTTCAAGATTAAGGTCTAAAGCAAAATCATCAGTAGAGAATTTCTTGGTAAAACTATGGAAGTGTAGATACATATACTTAATACATATATACATATCTATCTTTCTACATATATATCTTCATATCTATTATCTCCAATAATGTTACATCTCTTACCCCTTGCAGAAAATCTAACACCTATGTATTTTAATATTTTAAAAGGGGCAATATAAATCATTCTTTCCAGTTGTTCAAGATTAATATGCACAAATAAAATAACATCAGCAATAAAAAGGTATTCAAAAAACAAACTTAGTTTTATTAATTTGTATTTTTAGAGGAATATTTTCTTTATTTAACTTGTTCTTTTAAAATTGGTAAGGAATATTGCCTGATACCTATTGCTAACAGTGCAGTTGGAGGTAGAACAGTTTTAATTTCATCAGTTTTGTAACTGTATTCTGATAGTTCTGCTCCATGACACCTAGACGGTAGCAAAATCACACGTAGAATTTTTAAAAGCTTTCATCCTCTCAGCAGCAAGATATTTTTTTTGTTGAATACAGCACCACTACTATCATGTTCAAATATTCTCAAGCAATTTATGACTCCTCAATTCTAAAAGGTTTGATACAGAGTGGTTTAGCATAAGCCGAGTATGTTAATTAAGGTAACTATAGCTGTCGTAATACCTAAATCTCTAAATTTAAGTAGTTTAATAGAGTAGATGATTATTTCCTATACATACAAAGTTGAATACTAGTGAGTCTTATCTGTAAGTGGCCTTCTACAGAGATAAAGAGACCCAGATTTTTTCCATTTTAAGAGAATGTCTACTTCTAGGTCATCAAATTTCTCTACATGCATCAGATACATGGGAAGTGGGAAATCATGATGGATGTATATCCAGTTCTTAATTACTTTGGTCTGAAACTAACACACATCTCCTCTGTTCAAAATGCACTAGGAAGAATTATTTACATGATGTTACCTAGATACAGAAGGAGGTGGAATTGGGGCCAGAATCACATGGCTAAGCATATCTCTATTCGATGGTAGGGAGTCACAAAATTCTGATGGGCATTCGTTCAATTCTTTCATATGAATAGTTGCACAAATGCAATCAGTCATGTCAGTAACTCAACAAGCACTTAAATGTGCTTGTAATAAGCAATTATGTTTTGGTCCTTGTCAGATTGAGGAAACAAGGACATTCAAAGATTCTGTCCAGTTCTTTTATCTTATAACTATATCCAGTTCTTTCCTATTTTCAGGAATATGCACACAGATACAGAAATTTTGACTCTCAAAATTTATATAACAAAAGCACTTTTTAAAAATGCATTTTACCTGCTTGATTTCCTTAGCGTATATACTGAAAATAGTGATTTTTGGAGAAATGATACTATACTTAGAATTTAGGTTTCAAAAATAAAGTCCCTTTTATAGTCAGTGGGGTTTCAGTAAAGTCACTGAGCCATTCTTCATCTGTAAATTGTGAAAAAAAATATGTATACTTTTCAGAATTTTTATGAGAAACCATTCACATCAATCAATTGCAAGCCTTCATATGTGCAAGCCTTTTCTCATGTGCTTCTTACTCAAGCAAATGCTCCATTTCTCTGTCCCATGTACAGCAAAACATTAAAAAAGAAATTGCCTCTACTTCATCATCTTAGCCATTACTTTATTTGTCTCCATTTGGGCTTTCAGTCTCACCACTCTACTGTTACAGCTCTTATGATCTACATCTTGGCAAACACAATAGCTAACCGTCCATCTTCATCCTACATGACTCCTGAGCAGCACTTGACACAGTTCCCTGCTCTCTTCTGTGAAACACTTTCTCATAGGCTTCTGAAAGTGTCTCTGAAAGACACTTCCTAATGGAAATTCCTTACCAGTTTTCTTTTCTGGTTTCTTTTTTGTTACTGACTTCTAAATGTTGGTGTAGGAATTTCTCCTTTTTGCTTAAGTGTTCTAATTTAATTGCAAGGTTTAAGGAAACTCACTTATATTGTATAAATATTTATATCCTCTCAGTTCTCATTCTTGAACTCAAGGATTGTATGTCCAGCTGACTATTCCACATCACTGCAATGTATAATTGATAGCTCCAATTGTACATAGCCAAAACATAACAATTGATTTCCTTTTCCAAATCTGTGTCAACAACATCCACCTAGAATTTTAGTCTACACATCAAGGAGTCATCATTTATTCATCCTTTTCAAAATCTATATCATCTTTCAATAAGGTCTTCTATACTTCCTCCACAATATATCCTAGCTTAGACCATTTTATTCTCTGTATCTCCACTGCTACAATCCTGTTCAAAGTTGCTATCATCTCTCTTTTCATACTCCATATAACATATATCTCTGGATTTATATTTTACATTTTTAATTAGAGATACAATGTTCTTTCTTGAAATCCTCTACGTCTTTTTACTACAATTAAAATAAAAGTAAAATCCTTGCTCTGGCCTCCAGGCCCTGCACTCTCTACTTACTCATCTAACCTCATCTTTTTCCTGTTTCCCACACTTTGACACCATGCTCTAGGTACAAAGACCTTCAATCTGAGATGTTTAAAGACATTCTCTCCATGATTACTTAATCTTTTTTTGTCTTGTGACTCGCTTCTCCCCAAATATTTGCACAGCCGTCTCTTTCTCATGATTCAGAGCCAAACTCATATATCACTTCTTCAGAGGCCTTTTTTCATGACCTCAGGTAAAACTATTCATAAAAAGTACTTAAGTTATTTTTTATTGAAGTGATTTTTAACATAAAAGAAATAAAAGTTTATTAGTGAACTATAATAGAAATAATGGGAGTAATACAAAGGAAAAAAAAAAAAAGAAGCACTAAATTCATGACCCATGACCCAGATCTGCTACTAATTGGCTGTTTGACATTAAATAAAAAATAATACATTCCCAGTCTCTGGGAATCAGTTCTCTAAATTGATTAGTAAACTCCATAAATCACCAACGATTCTTTTAGTTCTAATATTCTATCACTTATTCTGCATTAGTTATACTAGGAAGCCTGGAAGATAATTTATAAATTTTGGCACTTGAAACATATTTAAGATAAACACATTATTTATTTTACAGGGAGTGGTAGGGAGGAAGACAGTTTATTGTAAGGTAGCATAAGCTGAGATGTCCCAGACCAAGGAGCAAATGCTAGAAGTTATAGTGAATCAAATGATAAAACTTGTGTTATAATAATTCTGAACTTTTACCAGGGTATTGACTTTGGATGTTGTCAATATTTTAGAAATATAAATAACATTTTAGTTATTGAATTGTGATTATAGGACTACTCATCTTGAATAAATAATTATCCTTCTCTATTTCATATATCACAGATTTTACTTTATTTACTTAAAAAAAGTTTGTTCTTTTTTTTTAGTAGTTTTGGGGAAAAATTGAGGCAATACTGTCTTTTCTCTCAGGAGTGCTATGTGGCTACATTGGACATCATTTTGAAAAAGTCAGAGTTACTATCCAAATTTGTTTAATGTATTTATTTTCTGAAATACTTCTTGAAATAGATCATGTTGAGCCTTAGAAGTTTATTTTACTTCACATCATAGCTTATCAGAGTTAATGGCAGAAATTAAATAGATTGTACTTCCTTATACAGTTAGGTTTTAGATATAAGTGAGAAAAATAGATTATCATTTTATTTTTACATTATTTTGATTGTCTTAAAATAGAGTACCAGTTTATCATGGTAATCATTTCGTGAGATATATAAATGTCTAATCACTGTGTTGTACACCTAAAACTAATATGATATGATATATCAAATATAAGTTTTTTAATGTATAGTTAAGATAAAATTCATCTTTTAACCATTTTAAAACATACAACTAGGTTG
>NW_011888942.1:1093305-1108080 GCF_000151845.1 Pteropus vampyrus
ACTTCCTAATGGAAATTCCTTACCAGTTTTCTTTTCTGGTTTCTTTTTTGTTACTGACTTCTAAATGTTGGTGTAGGAATTTCTCCTTTTTGCTTAAGTGTTCTAATTTAATTGCAAGGTTTAAGGAAACTCACTTATATTGTATAAATATTTATATCCTCTCAGTTCTCATTCTTGAACTCAAGGATTGTATGTCCAGCTGACTATTCCACATCACTGCAATGTATAATTGATAGCTCCAATTGTACATAGCCAAAACATAACAATTGATTTCCTTTTCCAAATCTGTGTCAACAACATCCACCTAGAATTTTAGTCTACACATCAAGGAGTCATCATTTATTCATCCTTTTCAAAATCTATATCATCTTTCAATAAGGTCTTCTATACTTCCTCCACAATATATCCTAGCTTAGACCATTTTATTCTCTGTATCTCCACTGCTACAATCCTGTTCAAAGTTGCTATCATCTCTCTTTTCATACTCCATATAACATATATCTCTGGATTTATATTTTACATTTTTAATTAGAGATACAATGTTCTTTCTTGAAATCCTCTACGTCTTTTTACTACAATTAAAATAAAAGTAAAATCCTTGCTCTGGCCTCCAGGCCCTGCACTCTCTACTTACTCATCTAACCTCATCTTTTTCCTGTTTCCCACACTTTGACACCATGCTCTAGGTACAAAGACCTTCAATCTGAGATGTTTAAAGACATTCTCTCCATGATTACTTAATCTTTTTTTGTCTTGTGACTCGCTTCTCCCCAAATATTTGCACAGCCGTCTCTTTCTCATGATTCAGAGCCAAACTCATATATCACTTCTTCAGAGGCCTTTTTTCATGACCTCAGGTAAAACTATTCATAAAAAGTACTTAAGTTATTTTTTATTGAAGTGATTTTTAACATAAAAGAAATAAAAGTTTATTAGTGAACTATAATAGAAATAATGGGAGTAATACAAAGGAAAAAAAAAAAAAGAAGCACTAAATTCATGACCCATGACCCAGATCTGCTACTAATTGGCTGTTTGACATTAAATAAAAAATAATACATTCCCAGTCTCTGGGAATCAGTTCTCTAAATTGATTAGTAAACTCCATAAATCACCAACGATTCTTTTAGTTCTAATATTCTATCACTTATTCTGCATT
The DNA here is from genome assembly GCF_000151845.1 of Pteropus vampyrus. Lineage (NCBI taxonomy): Eukaryota > Metazoa > Chordata > Mammalia > Chiroptera > Pteropodidae > Pteropus > Pteropus vampyrus. The sequence goes on from NW_011888942.1 coordinate 1,094,465, forward strand.
AGTTATACTAGGAAGCCTGGAAGATAATTTATAAATTTTGGCACTTGAAACATATTTAAGATAAACACATTATTTATTTTACAGGGAGTGGTAGGGAGGAAGACAGTTTATTGTAAGGTAGCATAAGCTGAGATGTCCCAGACCAAGGAGCAAATGCTAGAAGTTATAGTGAATCAAATGATAAAACTTGTGTTATAATAATTCTGAACTTTTACCAGGGTATTGACTTTGGATGTTGTCAATATTTTAGAAATATAAATAACATTTTAGTTATTGAATTGTGATTATAGGACTACTCATCTTGAATAAATAATTATCCTTCTCTATTTCATATATCACAGATTTTACTTTATTTACTTAAAAAAAGTTTGTTCTTTTTTTTTAGTAGTTTTGGGGAAAAATTGAGGCAATACTGTCTTTTCTCTCAGGAGTGCTATGTGGCTACATTGGACATCATTTTGAAAAAGTCAGAGTTACTATCCAAATTTGTTTAATGTATTTATTTTCTGAAATACTTCTTGAAATAGATCATGTTGAGCCTTAGAAGTTTATTTTACTTCACATCATAGCTTATCAGAGTTAATGGCAGAAATTAAATAGATTGTACTTCCTTATACAGTTAGGTTTTAGATATAAGTGAGAAAAATAGATTATCATTTTATTTTTACATTATTTTGATTGTCTTAAAATAGAGTACCAGTTTATCATGGTAATCATTTCGTGAGATATATAAATGTCTAATCACTGTGTTGTACACCTAAAACTAATATGATATGATATATCAAATATAAGTTTTTTAATGTATAGTTAAGATAAAATTCATCTTTTAACCATTTTAAAACATACAACTAGGTTGCATTAAGAACATTGACAATGTTGAACAACTGTCATCACTATCTAGTTTCAGAACCTTTTCTTCAACCCAAAAGGATACCTGGCACCCATTAAGCAGTCATTCTGTCCCTAACCCCTGGCAGCCACAAATCTTTTTTCTGTCTCTCTAGCTTTGCCTTTTCTGGACAGTTCATAAAAAATAGATTTACATAATATGTATCCTTTTGTATCTGGCTTCTTTCACTTGGCATCATATTTTCAAGATCCATGCATATTATAGCATATATTATTACTTCATTCCTTTTTATAGCAAAATAATATTCCATTATATAATTATAAAATATTTTGTTTATTCATTCATTTTACCTTTTGGTTATTGTGAAGAATGCTGATATAAACATTTGCGTACAAGTGTTTGTTTGGATGCCTATGTTCTATCCTTTGGTGTATATACACAGAAGTGGAATTACTGAGTCAAATGGTAATTCAGTGTTTAACTTATCAAGGAACTGCCGAACTGTTTTCCAAAGTGACTGTACCATTTTAATTTGATTGAGGTTCCAGTTTCTCTGCATTCTCATCAGCACTTGTTTTTATCTGTTTTTTATTATTATTATTATTATGCTATCCTAATGGATGTGAAATGATTTCTCATCATGGTTTTGATTTCCATTTCCCTAATGAATAATGATTTAGATCATCTTTTTATGTGCCTCTTGGACATATGTATATCTACTTTGAGATATAGCTATTCAAAACCTTTGCCAATTTTTAAACAGAGTTGTTTTTTCTTTGTGGAGTTTTAAGAGTTTTTATATATCATGAATATTATCAGATGTATAATATTATCAGGTACTTATCAGATATATGATGATTTGCAAATATTTTCTTCTACTCCATGAGTCTCTTTTCATTCTCTTTATAGTGTCCTTTGATGTTTTAATTTGGAAGTCTAACATCTAGTAGTTTTCTTCGTTGCATGTATTTTTCACATCTTATTTAAAAATTCATTACCAAATTCAGGACCATGAACTTTTACACCTATGTTTCCTAAGACTTTTATAATTTTTGCTCTTACATTCAAGTCTTTGATCTATTTTGAGTTAATTTTTGTGTATGACGTGTTAGGGGTCAATTTTTATGCATATGTGTGTGTATATATATATACATGTATGTATATGTGTGTACATTCATGCATGTGTTGATTAGTTGACACAGAACCATTTGTTAAAAAGACTATTCTTCCTCCATTGAATTTTCTCCCTTGTCAGAAATCAATTGACTTTAAAAATGAGTGTTTATTTCTGGAAAGTCAATTATTTTCTATTGATATATGTCTATCTTATGCCAATATCACACTGTTTTTATTACTGTAGCTTCGCAGTAATTTTTGAGATCAGAAAATGTGAGTCCTCCAACTTTGTCTTTTATTTTCAAGATCATTTTGCTATTCAGAATTCTTTAAATTTTATATGAATTTTAAATGTTTGCTTAACTATCTATTTTCCAAAATTCTTATGTGGTTGATTCTGATCATTTTTGTCAGGTTTTTCAGTGTTTTGGGAATGAGACAAAATATTAGAAGTCTCTACTCTATTATTTTTACTGATATGACTGCTATCACTGATTCTTAAATGTAAAACTAGTTGCAAATGATATATTTTGTGATATGTCACAAAATGTGTGTGCATTTATATTTGCTTTCCTAGAAGGTTTGTGCTTCTAAATTCTGAACAAAAAGTGTTACAACACAAAATTGTTGAGCAATAAATGTTTTAAAATAATATCTTTACATTTATTATTTATCATATAATTATTGTGTATATCTATATACCTGTCACTGTACTCAGCATTAGAATTGAATATATTAAAGAAATTGTACCTGCTCTTACAAGCCTCAATACAGGCAGAAGCACAGAGTAAACAAATAGCTACTTAGGTAAAGCAGGATAGGAACAAACACTTGTATGTATGTATGTATGTATGTATGTATGTATATATGTATGTATTTCAGTGAGAAACAAATGCCATATTTTTGTCTAATTAATCACCACTGATTTTTCTCTGAAGAATGTTACACAAAGTAAGCAACAAATATGGATATGAGGGCCAACATAAATAGCTGCAAGTATTTAATCTATATATACATTCACACATCCCTGATGAAATATTAGAATTTCAAAAGAGTGAAACATAATATCATTAAAACCCAAGGCAACACTCCCATATTGCTATAAGAATAGTTTTCTTGACACTCACCGAGGTCCATCCCAGATGAAATTTACTTTTACTACCTATTGAATCATGAAGGAATACTAACTGGAACATGCGGTCAATTAAAAATAAAGTAGCTATATACACATGAGACAAGCTCTCACTACATCTGCTACAGCGAAATTAGTAACAGTGTTATGTGATGCATCAGAAAGAACATTACTTCCCTCTAAGATGTGGGCACATCAAAGCACATGAAATACAAAAGTATAAAGACATATTGTTAAAAACCGAGTCAGTTTACAAGCATAAGAAAAGATAAAATACTGCCATTTTTAACATGGATGGAGCTTGAGATTATCATGCTAAGCGAAAAAAGTCAGAGAGAAAAAGTTGAGAACCATATGATTTCACTCATATGTGGGATATAAAACTGAAAGCAACAAGTGAACAAGACAAACAAAAACTCATAGATACAGACAACAGTTTAATGATTTCCAGAGAAAAGGTGGGAGGGAGGTAGATAAGGGTAAAGGGGATCAAATATATGATGACAGAAGATTTGACTTTAGGTGGTGAATACACAAAGTAATATACAGATAATGTATTAATGACTTGTATACTTGAAACCTATATATTTTATTAACCAATGTCATCCCAAGAAATTTAATTTAAAAAAAAGCAACTGAATCAGTTTATACTGAATATCTAGAATCGTTAATACACTGAGACAGGAAACAGATTGCTAGTTGTCAAAGATGGAGGAATTGTTAATGGGTACTGGGTTTTCTTATGGGGTGAAGAAAATATTTTGGAACTAAATAATAAGGGTAGTTGTACAACATTATAAATGTACTAGATGTCACCAAATTGAGCAATTTAAACAGCTTAATTTTATGTTATAAAAATTTCATCTCCATAACAATAATTTAAAAAAATAAATAACATCTTTTTTAGAAACTAGGTTGTAGCGGAAGCTGTTTTAAGTTTATATAAATGACGTTACTTTAAAGTCTCCTTAAATTACATACATATATAATATACATGTGCCTCTAAAACCTTGTAGAAAGCCTATTAACCTTTTTAAAAAAAATTTCTGGCTTTATTGAAATATAATAGACAATTAATTGCTCATATTTACATTGTACAATTAAATGTGTTTTTTCCAATTATAGGTGGCATACAATAATATATGTTTTGATTGTATAGCATAGTGATTAGAGATCTAAATAACTCACAAAGTGATCACCCCACTAAATATAGTACCCCACTTCCCTTTACATATTTATTACAGCATTGTTAACTCTTTTCCTTATGCTACACTTTATATCTCCATATCTATTTTGTAACTATCCATTTGTACTTTTTAATCCCTTTGCTCTTTTTTGCCATCCTCCTAACCCTCTTCCTGTCTTGTAACCTTCAAAATATCCTCTGTACCTATGAGTTTATTTCCGCTTTTGTTGTTGTTGTTGTTTATTTTATTCTTTAGATTCCACATGTACGTGAAATCATGTGATATTTGTCTCTATCTGACCCATTTCATTCAATGTTATACCCTCTAGGTCCATTAAGGCAATATCCTTTTCCATCCCCTATCTTTTAGTCTGTGTATCTTTTAATCTGAAGTGAATCTCTTGTAGGCAGCATATGTAGGGATCTTGTTTTCTTATCCACTTAGCCATTCTATCTTTTGATTGGAGCGCTTAATTATTTTGCATTTGAGGTAATTGTTAATAAGAATATAGTTATTATCATTCTTTATTTGTGTCTGTTAATCTTGTGTCCTTATCCACTATTAATTCTTCTCACCCAATAAGTTTTCAGCCTAGTTGATTCTAATGAAGCACCAAAAGTAGGATGTTTGTTCTTCAATTTAATATACCCTTAGTCTAATTTATTTCCTCCAATCTAGGATAAGTTGGCCAGTTAAGGAATTAGACTGAGATAAAGAGGAGGACTATCTTGCACTGCCTTATTGTCCTCAGGTATCCATCCTTTTAACATTTGCCTGCCTCTACTCTTCACCCATCTGGCGATTCTATGACAATATGGTGTTATATTATATGATGCAGAAAGGGATTAAAATAAAGGAAATGCTATTTTTAAGGTATCTTTTTCTCATAATTGACCATGAAAAGAAAGAAAAATTTTAATATGTGAACATATAATCATCTAGAGGAAAGGGGTAATATTTACTCTCATCTTACCCAGTTTTTTACCTCATCTGTGTAGAATTAATATAATGGCCTCTTCAGGATGTTTAGAGCTTGTAGCAACTGTAATAAACCCACAAAATTGTTTTGCTTTAAATATATACAAATATATATGTGTGAAAATTAAGTTAAAAAAATAATCAATGCAAATGATAAACTCTATAGAATGAAAGAGCCAACAGGACCTGAGAAACTGTCTATTAAACCAAACAAAGTCTTTTAAAAAATCGTCAAACACATATGGCTATCTGGTGGTAAAATATTGCATTGTGGGGTGACTTGTTTAATAAAATTATATAGATTTCAAGTTTAAAATTCAATAATATATCCTCTGTATATATAAGATGGACAAATCAAAACAATCCTATTCTTGTTTCAGTAGAGCTGCTCACTTATCTGAACAATAATTGATTGCAGTTCTGAAGGCTTTATGGTTTGTAATATAATGCAGTAACATACATCTTTGGAATTTAGGACAACTTCTGAGTTGGTCATTACCTATATTGTAAAGATGAAGATTAGATTGATTAGATTGATTGATATTAGATTATCAATCTAATAGTATTAGATTGATATCTCATGTATAATTTTTGAGCATTAACGAAGGAATGAAGAAAGCTCATAGAAATTAAGTTGCATGCCTAACATTATACAGTCAATAAATGGCATAAATTTTAATTCAGATTTTCTGTTTCGAACTTCTGGTTCTTTTATAATAACACCATGTTGCTATCAACATGGTCGTTGACATTTTCTTTACTTCTTACAGTTTTGATTATTTGATGTGATCATTCTATTGAATAGTTTCTGTTTAATCACTTTAATATCAGTATATATTAAACTTGACTTTACCTTCAACTGCACTGAATAATTAATTAAAAGTTAGGATTCAGCTAGAACTTTTTTGCTTAATTACTTTTAACATGAATTTATTAGGACATAAATAATTTATCTTTGTAAAGAATAAAGTAGCTAGAATTTACTACTTGCCTAAAAATTATGATGTAGTTAGTAATAAGAAACATGATGGGTATGTAGTCTTCCTTTTACAATAAGGAAGCTGAGACTCATTGTTTTGTTTTGAGGGATGCATAAGATAATGTACTAAAACACTTATCACATTACCTGGCACATGCTAGATCACCGCTACTGGTATTATATATACTTTAAATGTATGTCCCCATTATGGAGCAGAATATATATTCATTGTGTTCAAAGTCCTTTGGTTATATTTCAGCAAAGGCAAAGGCTAAAATTCTAAATTTTCATGTTTGAAACCTTGAAAATGTAGTAGGTTCATAACATATTTTAATAAATCTTTGCTCAGATGATTAAATTCACCAAAAAAATATATGAAAGAGAAGTAAAATAGGAAAGCACAAAGTAAGAAAATACTAAATTTATAATAACCAATGCATTTTATTTAAGTTTGAAAAGACTGAAAAATGTGTTACTTTTTGAAACAATGTTATGATTCTTAGCAAAATGAAAACTAATATTTTCAACAACAACAAATTTGAAACTTTTACAATTAGAAAATAATAGTACAAAACTCCCCTCAACTCTATCATTCTAACTATACTAGGCTATAAAACTTAACAAAATATGCAGTGCCAAAAAAGAAAGATGCATTCTATAATTTTTCTAGAACTTCTACTTGAAAACTCTCGAATTATATGAGTTTTCTAGATATTATTCATATAGATAAATTATTAGTTACTTTGTAGACATTTGATTTTTAATTTTTTTAATATGTAGAAAAACTAATACCTAGCCAAGATCATAGAACTATTATATAATGCCTTCTTAACTTCTACATACACTGATTTTATCTACTCAAAATTGATACTTTTTTGCAATCTGTCACTCATGGAACCAAGGAAGATGGAATAAAGGCTGGAAAGATAATTGAACACCAAGTATATTATGAGGATGCAAGAAGCATAACTAAGCTAAAGAATAAAAGGAAAACTGCTCTGTTAGATGACAGGTAAAAGTCTGTATAGAAATCTAATGCTATCTAATATTTTGGGCTTCTGAAAGAAGAAATGAGATTTTGGGCTTCTGAAGAAACAAATGACATTTAAAATAAGGTTTCTATTACTAAATTTGTGCATCAACATGAATGATATGATAGTGGCACAAAGATCAAGTGCATTGCTCTTTAAAGAACTTAGTGTCATTGTTAGTGCAGGCTATAAATAAGGATGAACTCAAGAAATAAATTTTTCCTTAAATAAAATTCCTATAATTGCAATTCCAAATCAAAAGTGCTAATAAGAAAAGTAGCTTTCTCTGATCTGAGAACTATCTTTCTTATATTTTCCTTATTTCTGAATTTTGTTTTGTTCCCTTTTTTATGGACAAAGGAATACAAAGTCGGATCCATGTTTTGTTTGTGAGAGATTCAGACGGTATCTATTATCTATTTGCCCATCAATCTGTCTATTTATTGATCTGCACAGCTATTTTCTATTTATTTTTAAAATTTAACATCTATAAACCGACTACTCAACACAAAATTTAGAATGCTAACAAAAACATTAATCATCCATTTTTAATTCTGCCCATCTAGATACTTGCCTCCTTCAACCAAAAAAAAAAAAAAAAAAATCTGCAATTCTGTGTGCATTATTCTCTTATATTTATTTTTTATTTTAGTTGTGTTTAATTTAAAATGATATGATGATATAACCTTCTGGAACTTACTCTTTTAACTACATAGCATTTCGCTAAAATTCATCTATTTTATTGAACATAGTTTTAGCTTGTTCATGCCCATTTATGTTGAACAATTCTATTTTGTGACTATATCAAAGTGTGATATCTACTTTATTCTTGATGGGCATTTGGTTGTAACTAAGTTTTATTCTTGTAAACAATGCTTTTATTAAAGCACTTGTTTTCTGATATACATTTTAAGAAATTCTTTTGGTATACAATTAGGGTAAAATTTCTTGGTTTAATGTGATTTTAATTTGTAAAATTGTACCACTTTTCCAGAGTGGTTTGCCAGCTTCTATAATCTACAAAAAGATATCTTACTGATCCACATCATCTTCAATTATTAATATTTTAATTGTTTAATTGTTTATTTTTTTCTTTTTTAAAACATGTATAGTCATTTATATAAAAAAAATCTACAAATCACAAGTTTATAAGTCAGTGAATTTATAGAGTGAACATACCCTTGTAACCACCACCCAGATAAAAAACAGATTGTTACAAGCAACACATAAACCTTTACCACCCTTTACCACAATCCACCAAAAGATATCCTGACTTCAGACATTATGTAAAAAGAAATATATTGCATTATATTCTGTGTTGTTTTCTTTTGCTCAACAACTGTTGTAACTTTCACTATTTGTGAGTCATTCATCTCTTTCATGTAGCAGTAGTCATTTGTGCTATATGTTCTTTGTATGATGACTATTCATTTCACTGTTAACAACATTTGGGATTTTTCAGTTTTTAGCTACCATGTATGAATTTTTGTTAGATATATAAATAGAAAGTGAATTGTAGGGTCTTGGGAAATAGTGATTCAGTTTTTAAGATGTTATCAAAATTTTCTAAGAGTCATGAATAATGTATAGCATTTGGTATTCTCACTAGAAGTTCACACAATTGCAATATATACCATTGCAATGTCTGCTACTGTCAGTCTTTAATTTTAGTCTCACTGAAATAGATGTGTACTGGTATCTCATGGTGCCTGTAATTTGCATTTTACTAATGATTAATTAATATCATTTCACATGTTTATTGGTTATTTAAGCATGTTTCTTGGTAATGCTCCAACTATTTTTTTCTCATTTTTCCTTTTTGTGTCCTTATTAATTTGGAGTTCTTATGTATATTTGGGATATAAGTCCTTTGTCAGAAATATGCATTAGAAATATGTATTTCCTTATTCTTTCTTTCTTTTTAATACACTTCACCACTTTTTCCCCCATTTTTTTTTTTACAGTGCTCCTATATAACTCAATGTTATTTGTAAACAGACCCCTTAAATAATGTTTGTGCCACATTCCTAAGTATAATAGCATTAGTACAGCAGGACATTACTTTTTAGTCTATTTGGTGAATAAGCAAAACTACCAGACATTTACTTACCTTTCTCTCCCTAAGACTAAACAAATATTGAAATATTAGTTATCCCATCTATAGTGACCATATAACAATAAATAAAGGGATGTATGAAGTAAACAAATTGTATAGTTCACAAAATTTATGATACAAAATTATCATTAGAGACATCGAATAATTTTTTCTTTTATATTTTCAATTTATTTCAGGTCCAGCTTTTATAAAATATATCTAACACACACATAAACATACATTCATGCATATTAAAAATAAAGAACAATTTTATTTATTATAGCCACAGACTTCATTTCCCATTGCTTTTCTTTCCTCATGCCCTGTTATAAAGCCTGTGTTTTTTAAGCCTATCTTATTACTTTCCTTTGTTGTTTTACTCACTCATTATATTCTCTTTTATTTATGCTAATGCTAACCATTCTTCAAGGACAGGCTCAAATTTAATTAGCATGTGAAGTTTTTAAGAAATAACTTTCATTTTAGATTATATCCTACTTCCGGCTTTAAAAGTTATTGCATGATTTTTCACTAGACTACATTTCATATCAGTGTCAACCTCAAATAAAATAATTAACAAATTATAAAAGGAAAGTAGAGTTTAATCAGGAGTATCAGAGAATTGAAATTTGGGTCAGCTATGAAGGTCATAGGCAAGTTTGGAGAATGAAAAAGAGGGGCTTCCTTTTATAGAGGAAAAAAGGGAGTTAGAAGGATGATTTTGAACAAAAGTCCATTGGAGAAGAGCAAGAGTTCAAGGTGGTGACTCTTTCTCATTGGCTGAGTTGTGGCAGCTCTTATTGGTTAGATCGTTGCTGGACAAAGACAAAAATCTTTCTTCCTCTTGCTGAGGAGTATAAAAGACCTTTCTGTTATGGTTTGCCAAGACAGCGGTAGAATGTGAGAGCTCCCCTTACAGGGATTCCTGACTCTGTTTTAAATAAGGTTTCCCTAATGTTTATTTTTCTGTTTGTAAACTAACTTGTAAGTTCCTTAAAGACAGTGAGGTTTTCCTGTGCTTCTTGATTGCATGTAGCATCTAATAATCTTGAGTAAATAATAGGTGTCCAATTGATTGAATGTTGGTTAATCTACCAGACTTGCTGATAAAAATGAATCATTTTTAACTAGCATATTAATTGATAATAAATGATACTTCAGATGGACTGTAATAAACAGAATAACGGCCCCCAAAGATATATACAACCTAATGCCCAGAACTTGTGTGGGAAAAGGAGAGGGAATTAAACAATATCTAGAATTTGTTAGGTCTTAATAACTTGGGAGATATCCTATGTTAATTTTAGCCAGACAAACATAAACTGATTTACATCTTCAGATATACATTTTAGCCCATCTATTACCTCACCTTAGTCTCTTTTATGATTAGTAGTAAAAATAAATTTCCAATGGTCCAATTATCATCTAGTCATAGTTTTGTCCATACAGCAAATACTTTACCATTGTGCTTCCCAAATAGCTTCATGTTAGCATGTAGTTATAATTTACCATCCAATTTTTGTTATATGTATTACACGTGTGTGTGATTTTCCCCATTTTTTCTCCTACTTCTGGGTGGCCTATTAATTAAATTGATATGATGAAGATTAACAGTAGAAAATAACCATATTTAATTATGTATGTACATACAGGGGTTCTGTAAGAATATGGGGCCTAATTGGCAGTTGAGGCTTATATGCCATCTTGAGCTAAGAAAAAAAGAGGGGAGCAGCGTGGTGGGGATAGTAGTTTGGACTTCAAAGGAGAAAAAGGCAATTCATATGGAAATGAAAAGCAAATGTTTGGTAAACAAATGTTCCCTAGGCCATCTTTAACAATGAAACACAGAGAGGACTTTGATCAAATGGGCTTTGTTAGATTCCTCTCAAGCACACCTAGTTCATAGTATACCGCAGTTATCTATGATAATAGCTCCCTTTGTGGAGCAAGTCCTCTATATAAAGACTTTTAGGCGATTAGGGTGAAAGTCAAAGTTTCTTCCTGAGTCTTTAGTTTGTTTTAGAAATAACTAGCTTAAATTATTAATATTGCCAAAAAAGCATATTTTGGAGTGGTAAATTCTGCTCCCCTTTACATACTTTAGGCTGAGGAAAATAAAAACAGAAGAAATCACAATCTAAAAATTAAAAGTTGACCTTGAGTATACTAGATGTGCAAGAAAGAGACTTATTACAATATCTTTTCTTTCATTAATAGGAAGTTTTGGAAATATTATTATTTTATATAATGATTAACCAAAACAGTGTTTTTTTTTATTAGAGATAAGGATTTGAGCTTGGGTTTCTTACCTCATTTTATTAGAGATAAGGATTTGAGCTTGGGTTTCTTACCTCATTCTTACCTGATAACATTATATTCAAACCCTAACCACAATGTCCAAAATAATCTCTTTAGGGCCAATGCTCAGCAAAATCTGCTAGTTCATCACAGCTTAGTTTCCTTTCATGTTATTTTCAAGGATTGGGTATAAGAAGATGTATGAAGAACTTAAAACAAAATTGTACTGCCTTACAACCACAAACAAAATGATCCTGTCTGCACCAAAATTGTTTGAGCTTTCAGAATGGGGAGGTCTGGTAGGGACAATGAAGCACCTGATCTTGAAGGCTATAATTCACCATTCATACTTTAGATACTTTGACCATGGTTAGTCTATTCGGGTCTAAACAATTAGGCACATCAACTGTAGTTCGCTTGGCAAGGTTTATAAAATTTCCTCAAAAAGGGAATTTGTTTTAAAAAAAGAAATACACACACACACACACACACACACACACACACACACACATATATACATATATACACATATACGTTTAAGCCCTTTTCTTAAATATTTGGTCTGTTATATAGGAATGATTGATTGAATTAGATATGAAAAGTCAAGTCATATAATCTGCGATTATTATAGTTCTATTTAAAACAACCTTAAAGTATAGGGGTTTGTTAGGGCCATAATATTGGGTTTAATCTAATTACAGATGTACATCATTTTATTTAAAATATTTAGGGTCAGTTAAAGCCTGCTAACTCATCCAGCTATGTAATAAATTGAGAATTAGAATATGCTTTTGTGAACAAGGATTGCAGATTAAAATTCCAGAAGCAACTTCAGCCTATCCAAGAAAATATACTGATATACCACAATATGCAGCTTCCTAATAAAAAATCTCAAAATGAATAACTCCTCATGAATAAAAATTGTCTCTGGTCCACAAGCAGCCACAGAATTATGAGGCTTGAACTTGTTTATAGGCCAAAAATAATAATATGCCAAGAAATTTATCATATTTTCTAGACATTAGTAATTGGGTAGGAAATTTGGACAAATGTTTAAGAGGTACTTTAATATCATTTATTATGCTAATGGATCTACCAATAAAAACTCAACTTATAATCCAATAGCAAAATCATTATAATTATAAGCTAATAGGTCAGTATTTGGCTACTTCAGAGTTTTGGGTACACATTAGAATCACTTGGGGAGATTAAAAATATTGTTTCCATTTCTAATGGTTATGAAATAACTGGTGCTGAACTAATCTTCATTGTAATAACAATTATAAAGTATAAGTAGAAAAAAAATGTTTAGAAATACCTAAGTGAGATCAGTAGCAGGTCAAAAGCAGAAGGAAGTGTAGGGAAGCATAACATTGAGTTACATTTTCCATTCTAGTGTTCTATAATGTTCTCCATTACACAGGGCTAGCAATGTAGAGAGGTATTGTTTCCTAGTTATTACGTTTACCATTTATACTTGCTACTCTGGTATAAGAGTAAAGGATGCAGTTTATTCCTTTTTGCCCCTTAGCAAATAGCTTATTATATGGGATACATAACATACCAAGTTATATGTCTATATCCATCTATACGTATACATATATATACATACATACATACATACATACATACATGCTGTGTGCGTATGCATGTGTTTAAAACTAAAGCAGCTAAGAATTCTAAGGATGAGTTAATAAAAAACATAAATCTCTATTTTTGTTTTACCCTGGGTATATTCCTCCTTTCATAGAGACAGCATTTCTTGATAAAACTTAGTCTTGAAGCATTACCTAACATTAACATGTCCTTTTCTAAAAGACAATATAATGCAAAACAAGAAATGGAAGTAAACAGCACCTGATTTCACGAGTATTACCTTGTTAACCCTAATTGTTATCAATCGGTGGGAAAATGGCTATGGTAGAGTAAATTCGGGTACACAAAAGCATC
>NW_011888942.1:1109225-1117747 GCF_000151845.1 Pteropus vampyrus
GGAAGCAATGGAAGCACTGAGCTACCAGAAAGCAAAAGATAAAATGGCTATTGGAAAACTTCATATTTCAATAATTACCCTAAATGTAAATAGACTGAACTCACCAATAAAACAGCAGGAATTGTAGATTGAATCAAAAAACAAAACCCAACCATATGCTGCCTCCAAGAGACACATCTCATTTTTTTTCCTAATTTCAATTATATTGCTTAATATATTCTTAACAATAATTTGTTCATGGGAGTCTTGACTATTTCTTAAATTGTGATTCATCTTAACATGATATCTTGGTGTAATGTGATGTAGATTTATCTGTATGTAACAGTAACTCTAAAGAATATTGGTTTTAGAATATTGGTTTTCATTTTCTTTCTCTTAAAATCCATTCATGGACCATTTGAAGAAGTAAAATGAATCTAGAAAGCTGTGAGGCAACTTCTTATTGGTACCTTTTGAGACCAAGTACCAGTATCAAAAGTTGAGTTTTAACACTCACAAATGAGTGTCTGTGGCTTGGAAGAAAACACTGACAATGATGGTAAAGCATTCTTTAAAAATGTCACTTTATTAATGTTCTTGTGCATATAATAGAGTATAAGAAGGCTGAATCAAAATGATTTGTATAATTAGATTGGTGGCATTTAAAATTTTTTTCAGCTGGCTTTTGCACATTTTTTATGTAAATGAAGAGATAATATGTTTTACTCTAATCTAAAAAAACTTTTAAATTAGTACAAAAAATTTAAATATCAGATTACAAAGTATTGTTATAATTTAATTGCCAGCATAGTATAACATAAAATGGCATCTTCCAATCAATATAGGGTTACTATAAGGAACAACCAAAACTATACAGAATTTTTATAGAATTTATTTGAGCCAAACTGATGATATATACTAGGAAGAAACATATAAAATGCTCCTTAGAATAACAGTTTTACAGTTTCATTTATGCATTTAAAATTAAGATGGGGGCATAAGGAAGATTACATGAAGATAAGAGAAAGTGAGGCAGGAATCAGATTACGGAGTAGTTTAGATTATCTGCTTTCTTGAGGGTGGCTATGTCTTAGAAGGAGGGGTCTAAAAAGAGGCATTTCAAAGGTGCACAGAAACAATGGACAAGGCTTTCTTAAGGCAAGGATGTATCTTTAAAGTATATAACTTAGTAAAGAAGTAGTATGCCTGGGGTAAAACTATCCACCATGTTATGCTCAGTTAGGAATTTACAGTCAGATCACTCTGTGAGGTTACTTTTCATAAAACTCCCTTTTAAAAAAATCCACAATAGTCATACTCAATAAAATGTAGCATATTTCTTGATTTGGGGGCTCATTTAAAATTATGATATAATCTTTGCTGTCCTCTCCCACCCTCATATCCATACACTGCCCAGCTCTGCCCTGACGTTTGCTCTAGAAGGCTCTGTTGCCCTCTGATCATTTTGTTGTTTTGAGTGTTGGGAAGCACACTCAGAAAATCTTAGAAGGGGAGATATTTATTCCTGCACCTCCTTTTTTTTTTTACTTTTCTGCAAATCTGACAAAAGCTGCATTTCTTTATGTCCCTAGGGCTTGTTTAGTGGTCTATTGTCCCAGTTTTTATTGCACTCCATCAACTGGATCCCACCTACCTTATTCCTTCCACTATTGTTCATACCTAGCAGTTTCAGTATCCTTGCTGGCCTTTAACTCTGCTCAAAACTTTAAACGATCCTTTTATCAAACTCTCTTAAATTTTATCCTTTTCAGTGTATCATCTCTTTTCTGCTAGAACCCCAACTGACATACAACTCTACTCTTTCAATTGGTTATTCTTTTAATGTCCGCAGGAATTAATATCTATTAATATTAAATTCAGTTTTGGGGTATATGCATCTGTGTATGTGTGTGTGTGTGTGTGTGTGTGTGTAAATACTCAGAAATAGATTGGCTGATGGTCTACCTTTGGTACTATAGAGGTGAAAAACTTTCCCCTTCTTCCCTTCTGAGTTGTTTGTCGGTTCTAATGATTAAATGAAGATAAGACAGATTAACAGGGGAAAAACAAATTTCATACATATGGAAGTCCCATAAAAATATGAGTCAGGTAATTGAGGGTTTTATACCAACCTAAGCTAAGGAGAAGGTGATAGGGGTCTGGGGCTTCAAAAGGGAGAGAGACATTTCATAGGAAGATGAGAAGAGCAGAGGTTTGGTAAACAAATGATTGCTATGTCATGCAGATAAATCTTCCTGATATCAAAAGTTATCTCTGCTAATAGCTCTCTTCCTGGTACAGGCCCTCTATTCAAATTATTTTAGGCGGTTAAGGAGGTGAACAGCTCTTCCTGAGTCTGCTGGGCCCCACTGTCTTCAGCTCTAAATAATCCACGTACCAAAGTGGCACATTCTGGGATGGCATATTCTGCCCCACTTCAGTACTTATTTTGTAATATTTAGGTATAAGGGTTACGTAGCAGTTAAAAAGTTGGAAGTGTTCTTAATTTTTCTATGCTGTAAAACAATTTACTTATCATGTGATAATATTATTAGTACATGCAGTATTAAAGTTGAAAACTAATGACTTGTGAGGACATGTGGTCCTAGGGTGTTGATCAATATGGCTTTAATATTCCCCTTAGCTTGACTCACGTTTAAATGGGATTCTTCCTGACTCCAGGCCTCTGACTACTCTTTTCTTAGACCATTTACTTCAGAAAATTTGAAATTGCAAATTCTTACTCTACCTCTTTGAGATATAAATCCTTTTAAAGCCTCTTGACAGTTTTACAATCCAGGAATATCTTTCTCAAGGAACTGAAGTGAAATATAATCATCGAAGATGATAGCACTGCTCTCTCTCAGTCTCTGTGGGAGAGTAGAAGCCTACATCCAAGTAATAAAACTATCTCCTGTCACAAAGATAGAAAAAGGTTTAATTTTCCTTTAGGTAAGGCCAATTAGCAAACATGAATGGCCTAAGATCTCCCCCTCCTCTTCTCTTAAAAATCCTTTGTTATAGCAGAATCGAATTCAGAATTCAGTTATCTTCCCTATAACAATAGCCTTGGATAAAATCATCCTGGTTCACTTAACTGTGGTCAGAACAATTTTTACTTTGACAGAATCTTTTTGACATTTCTCTATTTTTCTTTATACCAGCTATTAGTTTACACTTTTCCAAGAATCACTTCTTAGATGTATTAACATTCCGTTGCCTTTCTCTTTTCCATTTCAAAATTTCTGCTTTTATATTTGTGAGTTAGGACTCTTATATTTTTTTAGTATTTTTTATTCTTTATGTTATAAAATTGAATGTGTTCTGTATTATTTTCATTTTTTCCTTTTGTGAGTAATGAAATGTTTTAAGGTGGTTAATTTACTCTCAGTGCAATTGTCATTACATCTCATAGTTTTAAATGTTTAGTAATAATTATTTGACAATTGAATTTTGATTATTTCTTTTATCCAATAATTAAGAAATAATATAATAAATTTCCATATCAGTAGGTATTTTTTATTTCTACATTTGCAATTTCTTTATTGTTTTAAATGTAATATAATTGGAGAAATTCTCTCTGATTTCCATTGTTTTGGAATTTAATAATATTATTTTTACTCAACATGTAACTAATCATTATATATTTTCTATGGATAATATGAATCAGCATATAGAAATTTGTATTGTTTAGTGTAATAAATATGTATTTAAATATTCCATTTAAAATGTTCTATTTATATATAACTCATTAATTGGATTATTTGTATTCTATAGCCTACATTATTATTATGCACACTTAATGCCAATGTCAGGGAAAAGTGTAAACAAATTTTATTATTATTGTTATAGAATAAGTGTTGTCATTCCAAAATTCATATGTTGAAATCTTAACTGCCAATGTGATGGCTTTGAAGGTGGGTTTTGGGGAGGTAACTAACTCATGGGAGCAGAACCCTTATGATTTGAATTAGTGCCCTTAGAAAAAACCCCAGAGAGTGAATACTTCCTTTATACCATGCAAGATTATAGTAAAAATATGGTTCACTAGAAAGTGAGCCCTCACCAAACCCTTAATCTGCAGGTGCCTTTGGACTTCCCAGACCTAGAACTGCGAAAAATAAATAATATATAAGCCACTCACAATATAGTATTTTTGATAGCAGCCCAAATAGACTAAGAGAATTATGCTGTTTCTGTCAATCTATCTTTTAATCATAAGTAATAAATAACTGCTTCCATTTAAAATTTTTGCTTTGAATTAATTTTTTTCTGATAGTATTATACAACACTATTATCATTATTATGACTATTAAATTGTTTCTTGTGTCTACTTGGCCATTTTCTATACTTTCCCTTTCAGTCTTTCTGAGTAACTGTAGGGTTTACCTTTTGAACTGATACAGAATTGTATTTTTATTATGACCTCATTTTGACACATTATTTTTCTCAATGTTTAAGAGTATTTCATTCACATTAATTATTTATAAGATTTCCTCCCTCTGTACAATCAATTTTTGAGTGATTTATAAATTATATAATCTGTTTTCATTCTAATTTTGTTATTTCAAACGATATTCTTAAGCTTACTTAAAAAAAAAATCAACTCGAGGAGGAAAAGTATATCTACTGACCTGATCATTATCTCTCATAAAAGCTGAGATTTATGGACTTCGTATCTTTCATTTTCTTTTTCTCTTCATTGCTCCTCCACTCCTTGGTTTGCCTTTATTTAAGAGCTACAGCTTATAATAATTTTATTTTTCAATTCACCATTATTTCTCAAAGTTTATCAACATTTTTTCTGATATTTTTATAGATATACTATTTGAAATTTTGTTATATACAAGTTATTTTTTTCTTTATTGCATCCAATATTATTAAATATTATTTATTTCTCTTTGCATATAAGTGTATGTATGTGTATCTATCTTTAATTATGTGATAAGCTCTACTGGAGTAACCACGATGTTCTTCATATCCTCTTCAAATTTCTGCAATGCCTAGCACAATGTTTCTCTATATGGGGATTCCGCAAGATTTTATATTTTATTATTGATTTAAAAGCTCGAGGGAAATAAGCCAGACAGGAAGAAAAGTTTCTGAACATTCTTCAGTCAGCACTAATATTTTCTATTTATTTTATTTTTCTGAAAATGAAAGAAAGTTTTACATTTTACAAAATGCTTCTAACTCCAAGGACTACTCTGTCATTTTATTTACCAAAAGGAATGGAATGATCAACAACTAGTATTAGAGCTATACATGTCCTAATTGTGAAGACATATAATAATAATTTTCATATTTATGTGTAAAAGGACTCTAAAGATTTAATTTAATATAAGATAATAAAAGAGATACCGCATTGGCAGATCCTTTTCTCACTGTCCAGAACTTTTATTCATATGTAGCTATAAATGTGCTGATGAAGTAGAGAGAGGAAAAAATATTTTAAGACTATTTAAAACATTGAAGAATTTTCATAGTTTTGAATTACTGACTAAATGTACTGTTTACATTATCTTCATTATGAATATTGTTACATAATCCTATGAGTCTATATTTTTAACCGAGATTTGTAAGACTTTAGTCCCCAAATGTTCCTGCCCAATTCTGTTAAACTGAGATTGTCTGATCAACAGTTACTACACCCTGACTTCATTCTTGCTGTGCCTACTGACTGACCCATGACTAATATAACCTGTTTCCCCACACCTTCCAGGGCTTTAAATAGCAAATAATTCTTGAAATGAGTTTGTCTTCCTCAATTAAATAAAATCTTAGTTACTTACCCTTCCTCTCACCAACACTTACCTTAAGTTGGTCTTACTTGCAAAGTTTTAATAGAGGCTTGAGCTAACTGCTTTGTTTGTGTGATTTTTTCTCTTTCCACAGTTTGATAGTGTATTCGGATTAGAACCAGACTTCTCTTTGCCTAGCCTAGAATGCTTCAGTGGGGATAGAGTGTAATGAAGACCCTTTATGTTTTCCCTCTTCAACATGCTCATAGCTGGGCGTCAAACTGCAGAAGGCCTGCCACTGATCAGGACTCTGTCTTTTTGTGCAAAGGGCTGCTGGCACCTTTATTATTGTTACTATCATCATTATTAATATCCTTAGTTTAGTCTTTACTACTTGATTTTATTATTGCTAAGAGCTTTTATGTACTAGATAAAAATGTAGCATTGGTTTCGATTTTTGAGGACTCTTCCTAATGTTTTTTACCAATAAAAAACAAAGAGCAACCATTATCTACAATTATCCCAGGAAGTCATTTCTCATTTGCCTATTTGTACGGATGCCAATAGCACAAAATAATTTTTGAAAAAACTTGAAAAGGACAATCTAGATTTACAATCATCGCTTCGAGGAATTTTGACATAATGAAAAATTTTCTCTTTAGAGACATCTCAGAACGAAAAGGAATAGATAGTCTAGTTTTGTTTGTCTAAAAGAGAGACACCTGTGAGGGAGTTCACTTTATATAAACCAGCTATAAAAATTTGTGCGTGTGTATTAGTAAAGGGTTCCTTTATCTAATCTTTCTCTCCTTCACACAGAGGAAGATAAATAACTTTTGAGAATAATAATTTTACATTTTGTCTAAAACTACCTTATTCAAACTTCTTTTTATTTTATTTTTTTCTCCTCTACTATATCCTCTCTTGGAAAACTCAGAGATTAATTACTCAAAAAATTGTTGTCATTTATTTACTCTAAAAATATTTAGTCTAGATAGTAGACAGTAATTGCCTTCTGATGAAAAAAAATTGAAGTACAATTACTAAGCTGAATTTATTTTGCTTAAAATATGTTAACTATGTTAAAAAACAAAAACAAAAATCTGCAGCTAGGGAAAGTAATTGAATAATGGCCTTACTCGCTAGATAAAAGAAAAAAAAAATGGCTTCTAACTCTACAAAATGAGAAAGTTTAAATATAATTTAAGGAGTCTTTAAAATTTAGTTTTATAAACACAAGCTTATAAATTGTATTACAAATAAATGCATATGATATTTGTGTTAAATAGTTGGATAGCGCAGGTTAAGAAATATGTGTCTTCTATATTTTATTATGTAAATTAATGTCAACAAAATATTCCAGTTTACACAAGACTGGCTAAACATCTAGTGATTTAACCTTTTTAAATTTTCCAACATTGATTTATGAATCGAAGAGACTATCATTGCTCCTACAATAGTTTAAGATTTCAAATATATAAAATGGCATTTAGAGAAATTTATTGGTAATAATAGGATATCTCTTAAAATGTTAAATCTCATAAATTATAATAATGCTATGAATAATAAGGGATTAATGTGTTAACTTTAATTACAGTTTCTAAATTTTTAATTAACCATTAAGATCTTAGACAAATATTAAATTCTGTTGATAAACAATCTTGAAAGTTTTCCTTCAAAAATAATCAATGACTATATCTTTATAAATTAATTGAGTGCCTTTTCTAAAATTAGAATTGTACCTTCTGTTTTATAAAATTTAAAGATTCTTTTGATGACAGGACACAACACATTGACACTCAAGATAAATAAAATACAGAAGAACAGAGGGCTCTCAAGAAGGACTACCCAGGAGGTCTCACAACTCAGCTAGCTGGAGCTGTGGGGGCCACTTATGTAGGGCAAGCAGGGTGACAGCTAGATACAATGGGACCCCTGTGGATTGGCTGACTTCAATAATTTGGAGGGCTTTGAGGCACAGGGCTGTCCCTAGTTTTCTGGCACCAGATCCATGAGATGTTTACAGCTTGTGTATATAACGCCCTGAAGTATGAGAGCCCAATAAAGTTAGTGAGAATGTTAGCTTAATCGGCTGGCTGCTCACAAGGGGAAACTGACCAGTCTTCAGCGAGGACCTCAAAACTGGGCCATGACAGTGTTAAAAACTCAAACTATTTTATACCCTCTTTCGATGTGATCAAATCAAACAACATAATTCATTGTTTAGTTTTCACCATACCAATGAAAAATTGGCCCTAATCTTAACAGTATGTTAGGCAATTTCGCTCAAAATTTCTGAGGCATGTCCCATCTGTCAACCTCATAATCCTGACAAAAATCTATAAAAGTGAGACATAGGTAATTGAACACTGGCAAATGGATTTTATATAATTGCATCATTCAAATAAACATTACTGTTTGTGTTTTCTGAATGGCTAGAATTTTTGCTCTATCAAAAGACAACTGTCTCAACAACAACTTAAAAAAAACAAAAACTGAAACTTTAAGACTATGTTTCAAACCTGGGTTATATAATTTAATTATATAATACCAAAGGCACTCATTTTATATTCTTACATTTAAAAAAAGCTTTTCAAGACACTAGAATGTAGTTCTCCCTGGATTTCTCAATGTTCCTGCAGGGCTCTAGCTCCTGAGCATGAAAATTGACTTGCTATAAAGATAGGAAATGTCTTCTTTTGTCTTCCAGAAATATTTGCTCTTCAGTTTAAGTTGAAGCAGAGGTAGCAGTTTATATTATTATCTTCCTCTTTTAAAGATTTATATTCATTAGGGAGATAA
>NW_011888942.1:1117797-1218534 GCF_000151845.1 Pteropus vampyrus
TGCCTTTTCTAAAATTAGAATTGTACCTTCTGTTTTATAAAATTTAAAGATTCTTTTGATGACAGGACACAACACATTGACACTCAAGATAAATAAAATACAGAAGAACAGAGGGCTCTCAAGAAGGACTACCCAGGAGGTCTCACAACTCAGCTAGCTGGAGCTGTGGGGGCCACTTATGTAGGGCAAGCAGGGTGACAGCTAGATACAATGGGACCCCTGTGGATTGGCTGACTTCAATAATTTGGAGGGCTTTGAGGCACAGGGCTGTCCCTAGTTTTCTGGCACCAGATCCATGAGATGTTTACAGCTTGAGTATATAACGCCCTGAAGTATGAGAGCCCAATAAAGTTAGTGAGAATGTGAGCTTAATCGGCTGGCTGCTCACAAGGGGAAACTGACCAGTCTTCAGCGAGGACCTCAAAACTGGGCCATGACAGTGTTAAAAACTCAAACTATTTTATACCCTCTTTCGATGTGATCAAATCAAACAACATAATTCATTGTTTAGTTTTCACCATACCAATGAAAAATTGGCCCTAATCTTAACAGTATGTTAGGCAATTTCGCTCAAAATTTCTGAGGCATGTCCCATCTGTCAACCTCATAATCCTGACAAAAATCTATAAAAGTGAGACATAGGTAATTGAACACTGGCAAATGGATTTTATATAATTGCATCATTCAAATAAACATTACTGTTTGTGTTTTCTGAATGGCTAGAATTTTTGCTCTATCAAAAGACAACTGTCTCAACAACAACTTAAAAAAAACAAAAACTGAAACTTTAAGACTATGTTTCAAACCTGGGTTATATAATTTAATTATATAATACCAAAGGCACTCATTTTATATTCTTACATTTAAAAAAAGCTTTTCAAGACACTAGAATGTAGTTCTCCCTGGATTTCTCAATGTTCCTGCAGGGCTCTAGCTCCTGAGCATGAAAATTGACTTGCTATAAAGATAGGAAATGTCTTCTTTTGTCTTCCAGAAATATTTGCTCTTCAGTTTAAGTTGAAGCAGAGGTAGCAGTTTATATTATTATCTTCCTCTTTTAAAGATTTATATTCATTAGGGAGATAAAATTTCTCTTTCAAGTGGGAAAGAGTACAACTGTCTATCAATTTTTGTATAAACTACAGGGTCATAATTTCAGACTCCTTTTCTGTAGTATAAGAAAATCACTTTTGTATAGGCATGGATAACTGCCTTTCATTACACCTTTCTGAGAATGGAGTATGGAAAACAGGGTTATTGCTGTAATTACTAATAGTATGATTTTAATCTGGAAATCTCATACTTGAGTTCGGAATAATATAAATATAGGTATTATTGTTTTATTCGATGTTGCTCATCATCAATAAACACCGTTGTCCTTATCATCCATATTCGACAAAGAATTTTGAGAGGACAAATGACTCTTAAAAGTTTTCACAATTATCTAATGTAATATTATAAAGTTTTAATGCACTGCAATCAAACTTATTACTAACTGGTAAAAGAAGCTATTCTCAAGGGTAAAGTACAGACCCTTGTGTGACCATGAGCCAATTGAAAATGATTTTGATTTAAGACATCTCTTTAACCTTATCAGAAGAGACCACATCAGATAGTGTTAACACAGACACTGAACGGAAAATCTAAGAAACTGACCTTTAGGTTCATGTCTCTTAGTTAAAAAGACATTATATATGCACTTCCAGAACTTCAGTGCTGTCAAGAGATTCTAACAATATTCTCCAGAATCTTGAATCAAACAGTACAATGTTAAATATTCTAGAACCAGCACCCCAAATGCCTGGAGCCAATGATTGCCACACCTTTACATAAAACTCAGACTCCATCCTTTTTTACCTAATTCTGTTTCTTCTTTTTATTAATTTAAAATTCTGTTTATCTTTAGTTGTTTTCATGGTGCAGCATTCAAACAGAGATGAAGGTTTGAGCTATTAGTCTTTGATTTGTTTTATTTCTTCCACATTAGTAAATTCACTTTTAAACTAGTAAGTCTCTTCCACACTCTTTTTGGGTCAAATAAATATGTTAGAATGTCATACTTTACTTTTGGTTTCCCAAATATTTCTAATGTTCATTATTGTACAAGAATTCTATTTTTTATATGAGCACAGTAAGGATTATAATAAATACGTCACGAGGAAATCTTTTTCATTTCTTAATGTGAATGATATGTATCTTGAGCAAGAGTTAAGAAAATAACCAAAAATATGATTTTAAAAGCAATTTAGTTATCTCATAGTTAGTATATTAATTTAAAAGCATGCTGTAAAAATTTGATCTTACCGCAGGATGATTTAACAAGGGAGTTATACTGATTAACATCTGTACCATTTACAGCAGAAATAGTTTAAAAAGTGATATTCCCGGAAGATAAGAACTCTGCAAAGGCATGAAATGCCAAAGAAATCTACAAACAAACTGAATTATAACAGTTTATTTTCTTTTACTTTCATCAGTGTGGGACTAAGAAAACTGACAGAAAATTATTAATTTTTCCAGTTTTTGTGCATTTGTCTGTTTCAGAGTTAGACTAGAAATGAAATGCTTTATTCTCAACTTATTAATAGAAGATCAGAGTTCATTAATACTATAACTAATTAGGATATCTAATTATTTTAAAGACCAGGGCTATAACCTGATTACCTGTTTAACCTATTAATAACATAGTTATATTTCCATGTTGATCTTAGAGCTTCTAAATCGTTATTAAAATTCCATTTCCCCAAACTCTGACATTCTTTGTTGAATTTTGCCCTTATTTGAAATGATAATTCACATGGAGGCATATTTTTAGATTGTTAATATATTCATCATTCATTCTATTACTTTAAAAAATGTTATTTTTATACTGTAAAAATCTAAAACAGTATGAATATAGTAATTTAATTTGATAAATCTTTTCATAGCAGTGCCCAATTAAATTTTGAAATAAAAAAATGAATCAAGAATCAAATTTTTAATTTTCAAACTTTTACCTATGGAGAATATTGATACATCTCAGCTACCTATAACAAACTAGTTATGTTTTCGATATTTTTACCGGAATCTCTGAGTAATATCATTAATTTGGTTGAGAACTGACTTGAAAACTCCTTTGTAAAATTATAAATATTTGGTTGTTTTGCAGGGTGGACCCCCACCCAAAATTTGATTCAGATGTTGTAGCTGATAACACTACACACCCAGAAAATGGAAAGTTTGTTCCTCACACAAGGAACTCCTGGGGAAATCAAATTGTGCAAACAGGTGGGAGGTGCCTTGGGCAAAGCAGAGGGAGTGTTTTTAGAAGATGATAATTAGGTGATAGTTCTTATTCACAGGCTGGAGATCTGTGAGGTTTAAATTTCCCACCTGGTCCAAAGAGGGAAGAACATACAAGCTCTTTTACCAACCTGTCCAGAGTGTGGCCAATGGGGAAAAAAAGATGCAGGAGTACAAAGAAGTCAATAGTCGAGCATCAAAAATGTAGTAATCATGTAAAATATATGTTATACATCATCTTTAGGTTAAATAATTTGCCTCATTTTTGAAAAGTAGCATGGCATTTAAAAAAATAAAATAAAAAGTGTTGGACCAGACAGATCTAGGATTTAGATTTATTTTCTGCTTCTAAATAGTCATATGATTTTGACTTATTCATTTTATACCAGTTATTTTCAGATTTTTTTTCCCTTCTTCTATCAAATGGTATTAATATTTAATGTACATTCTGAGGATCACCCTCACAATGATGAGGATAACCCTCATGGTGAGCATAAGACAATACATGTCAACCTTTTGGTAGATACTTTACTTTTTATTTTATGCCTTTGAAATAAATACTGGTAATTATGATTCTTGTTGTTTATTTCCAAAAATTATTCTGCATAGGAATTCAGTAAAGCTAAGTATTTCATGAGTTATGCTGTGTGGGCTTCCAGCTCTACAAGTCAGTGGGACTTTCTGAATAAAATAAATCTCAGTATTTGTAGGTGGTACAGGAGTCATCACTGTCTCATTAACTATGGCTAGGTGGGGATAAAAATAGAATCAATAACTATGTATGGTGCCAGGCAGGTACTAGATTTATTGGAAGGCTCACTTCATAAATTATATAAATTGTCTAAACTCTATGCTATATACCTAAAATTAATATAATATGAATGCCAACTATAATTTAAAAATTTTAAAAAAGAAAAAGATAATGGTATAAAAGATGTTATGAATTTACATAATTCATAAATTATATAAATTGTCTAACCACTATGCTGTATACCTGAAATTAATATAATATGAATGTCAAATATAATTGAAAATTATTTAAAAACGAAAAAGATAATGGTTAAGAAAAAGGAGAGAAATGCAGTGGCTGATGAAGAAAATGTTAATACTCAATTCTTAGAATCTTGAACCCCTGCATATAGGTTTTGAAAAATTATCAAGAATATTAGATCTTAAATGTTGCAAGATCAACTCTTTTTTAATTATTAGTGTAGAAATTTATCTGAAGTAAAGAGTTTTAGTATATCACTTTTTAATAAAATTTAAACATTTTACATTATTTCTGGCAAAAGCATATTATTTTCTCATTATATAAATTTAAAAATATTAATTTTATTCCTTCTACATTAGAAAATATTATATAGTAGACACAATTGTAGTTATGAGAAAATTCAAATGAAATAGTGCTAGTAAAATTAGAATTTTTAATTCCAAAATTTTTTTCAGTATTTTCTTCTATGTAAAATGCTTTAAAGGTTATTCTTAAAGTTATTTAAAAGACTTCTTTCAAATATTTGTAATACTCTAGGATATAAAAAGTAGCAGTGCATTATTCTATACATTTAAAAAATAAAAATTTGTATATAAATACATAATACACTTATATTATGAAAAGGGAGGTGGTAGTCACAGTCAGTTGAAAATTTCAAGATGGTTTTAATTCTGTTACAGAACATCAGTTTATTAAAGCTCAAGGCTTACTCCATTGGTTCTTGATCTTAGAGGGTCCTGATGCTTTGAGAAGAGAGTAACAAAGGCAAAGAACTAGTTGAGATATTAAACAGGTATGTGTCTGTTTCTTTGTAAGACTGCAGAAGCTAACTAAACATCAGATTGCTTTTGTTTTGGTTAAGCTGTATAAATTCAGTGTGGTGAACTTAGATATTTTATGCTGATCAGAAGCTGGTGACAATGTGTGGTTTTGGTTAAGAATTAATTTAAAATATGTCTAATAGACAAATATTTCAAAACCTGAAGTCAATGAGGGGTTTATAATAATGTAAAGGGAATTGATTGTGAATGGTTAAAGAAACACTAGTAATAGAAAGGAGACCAATGATCAGATCAACCAGTTTTTGATTGGTAAATAATTTCACCAGCAACTCTCAGTCAGTTTTGGATTAGCTTAGTTTTTGAATTAGCTTAATTTATGTCTAAATACAGTTGACTCTTGAAAAACATGAGAGATTGGGGACAGAGGTGCATGTGAAGCAATGACCTCCTGCTCTGTTGAAAATCCCCATATAACTACCACTGGCCCTCCACAGACACACGGATTCTCATCTGTGGACTTCATCCTTGAACAATAGGGGTCTCATTTTCCTGGGTCAACTGAAAAATTCCACATGGAATTAAACATGCACAGTTCAAACTCGTGTTGTTCAAGGCTCAAATGTACTTCAAAGGAAGTCATTTATATACTGATATTATGGGGACTTAGGTGACAAAAACTGTGCTAGGTATTGGAGAGAAAATCGAGAATGAGGCATATGTCCTCCTGGGCTTATGATACTCTACCTGTCCCTGGGATCCATTCTCTGCCCTGGAGTGCTGAGCCTCACAACTGGGACACTAGGCCTCCCTCCCCTCTGGATTTCGGCTGGTTAGAGTCAAAGAAGTCACCAGCAGAAGATAGGAGGGCAGCAGGAGAAAGAGATCGAGGTGTTTATTCACTGTCTTCCTCATCGTCCACCCTAGTTTAGCAGTAACTGTTTCTTCTGCCTGCTGGATTCTGGTAACTCTCCTTTGCACTTGATCTTCAGGCCTCAGGGCAATTACATTTTCCTGCTATAGTGAGACCTTGGATACTCTTGTTGGAGTGACTAACCCTGCTTATACCTCTAAAAAAAAAACTTAATTAAACTTTCTTTAATTAAACTAAAAAAAAAACAAAAACAAAAACATATTTTAGCACATATTCAAGGCACATCTTATTATATTCAGACCATAAATTTTATATTTAAAATTATATGCTACATAAAATTAAAGATTAAACAGCTTTCTTCCTTTCAATTATTTACTACCAGGATATTGTATAAACATTTCTTGAAAATATTAATACTTTTAATTTTATTTTACTGCTTTCTTTTCCATTTTATATAAAAAATTAACTTCAGTATGTCAGAGATATTAGTGTCATATATGCATGTAAATTAAATAAAATTGGACAGCTAGTATGTGTAAAGTAATTAATGATTGCTAATATTTAAGCTATAATGACTTTTTAAATGATTGGCATACTTGCAGTACAATTAGCTGAAATTACTTTAATAAAACCAGTAATGGGTTTTAAAATAAAGGCAATATATTTAAAAATCTGCATTGCATTCAATGTATGTACTCTCATTACATGAAAATCAAGATCTTCCTGAAAAGATCTTAATAGGGGAAAAATAATGAAAAAAATACATGCACATAACAAATAAAATATACAATGGCCTATTATAAGAACAATTGAATTTTCTTTCAGGATGGAAAGCTCCTACTTTGAACTGATAATTCTGTTTCTTTTTGAGAAACTAAAATAACAAAGAGAAATAAATTTTTTGGCATTATTTAATACATACAAGTGTCCTATCACCTATGTTTACTTAAGCTTTGAAAATCTAACATATACTAACTCTTTTCAACATATGCCAGCAACTAAGCTCCTTTCCATTGCTGGCTTTTTATACCTAAACTCAGCCAAGCTCCAAGTCAGGGTGGTAGCAAGGGCATAGTAGCCAAGTGTACAGTTCTTAGTGTTTGAAGTAGAAGACAGCTGAACTGATCACCCAAGGATACGTCACCCCATTCCACACTCATAGACTGTATAAAGCAAATTTCTTTATAAAATTACTTTAGGTGGAAAAAAATGTCTGAAAGAATTTTACTTCAAACTATTAGCCTGGATGATCTGTACAAATGGGGAGCTCGAATAAGACTATAGGCGACTTTTACTTTTTACTTTATGTAAGATTTATGTTGTTGATAATTGCAATAAATATTATAATTATAGTATATATTATTTCCATTATTTCAGAACAGGAATGGAAAAGTAATTTTCAAATTTAAAAATAATTTTAGTAGAATTTTATATGGCACTTCAATATTCTCTCAAATAGAATTTCTATAGTCTATGAACTTTGAAGTTATCAAGCTTCTATGTTATGATAGGTGCAAGGCTAGGCAACGATAATACTGTGAAAGACCCTGTTCTTGCAAAGCTCACAGTGAAAATTAGAGAATATGCAAATATAATACTTTCTCATGCTTCCAAGTAATGAGAGATTGAGTATTCAAATTAGAGCTCAAATAAATATGAAGAATAATTAAAATATAAGATGACAGAATAAGAATATGATAAAAGAATTATGTCCTTGTGGATATGGAGCACATGAGATGGCTGAATTATTGGAACCAATAAAGTAGTTATCAGGTCAAAATGAACCAGAAGAATAAAATGCATTTAGGAAATAGTAGAATAAGAGAAAGCAACAATAAATTGAATCTATTTTATTTAAAGAAAAAAGAGTTGAATTTTCAGCAAAGGTCATAGGAAAGGAATTACTTCTGTGCTTATTTGCATTCATATATTAGTTCATGCTAAAGATGTATTTATATATGTTTCACAATAAAATACCTATCATAATTAAATAGGATAGTGAATGTATAAATATATAACAGTGAAAACAGCCACAATTTATATATTTATAAACACAGCAGACAGTAGTCTAATCCTGAATTGTAGTCTCTAATATTGTGGTAAGAACTTAAAGTATAAAGTATAAATGCCTTCCAATTTCAGCATTAGTATACTAAAGTATAAAGTATAAAAGCACAAAAGGAAAAAGTGTTAAAAAAGAAGAAAACACGAATAAAGAAATCACTCTACCAGCTAATTATTTATAGAAAATAAAAGTAGCATATTTCTCTAAAAGGAACTCAGAAAATCTTCCAACCTGGCTATTTTTTAGTTTAAGACATTTAGTTTAAAACATTTAGTTGATGTTCAAAATGTTGAAAGAATTTACTTAGTTTTTGCACGATAGACAAATTGAATCTGTCACCTCGCTAAGCCTCAAATAAATGTTTATACTGGAATCTGTCATTAGGATGAGAATATTTAATAAAATATTCTATTTCCTGTTAGCTGAAGATATATTTTACATTCATATATCCATTGCTAAAAATGTATAGCTTTGAGAATATATAGAGAGCATATAGCTACTCAATGAGCAAAAGTAAACTAATTAGATATTAATATATGCACATCATTTAGCAAACAAATATGTAAAGAGTATTAAGACTTTTCCCACTAAAACAGTAATATAGTTATTTTCATGAATGCATTGTCTATTGTAATATCTGTATTCTGATGGAAATAGAAATTTATCATGTTCATATCAGTTCTCTCCCTTTATAAAGTAAAATACACATTTAGTATTTCTATTAATTTTGTAATTATTACAAAATTTACATTTTACTTTTTAATAACTAATTAGTTTACTCATTCAACAATATTTTAGTCTTCTATATAAAGGCATTGTACTATTAACACAGCAATACATGAAATATAGATAGTCTCTGTTCCCACTATCTTTCTATTTTATCTAAAACAAAACTCAGAAACTTCCAGTTTCACTTAAAATGACATGCAAATTTATAGTGTCAAATTTATTATTTTGAAGTTAGAATCTCACCATTTACACAAATTTTTGACATTGCAGAACATATAAAAATTGGAAGTGATTATAAAAATTTTAATGCCTTCCAATTTTATCATTAGGTCATCTTAGACAATGATAACATAACTAGGATGCCTCTGAGATGTGCTGTACTAAAAGATGTTGATTTCTGGAATTCATAGATTAAACTCACTCAATGAATGAACATAACTTCCAGCAAGCTAAACTAACTGATAAGATACCTTTATGTTTTTTCCTAAACAGTAGGCAAAGGAGAATGAGGATTTGTTGATATCTTCCTTTTATGATGAGATAGTATGGAATAACACTAAGAGTTTGTTAGAAAAGAGCCATGAGAAAGAAGAAGTATTAAGTTGAGCAGAGTACAATGAAAATAGTAAATATTCACTAAGCATTACTGAGTGCCAAGAAATATTAAAAAAAAAACAAAAAAACTTTACATCCCTATGATTTGAGTATTATTATCATTCCATATTACAGACGTGCAAATTGAGGCACAGAGTATTTAACTTGTCCAAAATCACACAATTTAAATCAGAGCCAGAATTTAAATATCAGCAATCTGGCTATCAACTTCTTTTTGTATAACCTTATAATGCTGCTTCTCAGATCTCAGGAGGGCTAAGAGATAACATTCCCAGTAAACTGCCTTTCGGGCAAACAGGTACTAAATAATTGAATCATGCATCATGCAAAGATAAGGCTAGCTGACCTCTAAAATGCCTTCCAATTTCAGCATTAGGTGATACTATGAATGTTTAATTAGTGAATTTCACTAGACCACTAGGCCTAGAACCAAGATACACTGAGGAGTTGCAATGTAGAAAGATGCCAGTAAGTGCCTTCTCTATAGATAGTAAAGTGTATTTCAGAGAGTCCATTTCCAGCAGGAAAGTCCAGGGCCTGAGACCCGCACCCACAATCACTTAGCTGACAATGGGACCCATGTAACAGAAGGGTGCCATCCACTGCTTTGTTTCTGTTCTCTGAATCCAATTTTTTTGGCCCACTACCCTAGTAGGTCACCGTGACAACTTTGCTCTTCCCTTCAGCTAATCAACTTAATATATGTCTCAAATTCTAAAATACTAAATTACTAAAATTTTCTGAGTTTTGAATTTTGGGCAGGATGTTCTTGTTCCAAAAAAACTATTTGAATGATGTTGTGACCCATTGCTAAATCTAGGATAAGAGTCAATACTATAGCTTTCTATTAGAAACTCATATTTAGATAATAAGATGACATATAAATATTAATATGAGAGAAGTTATTACATATATATGTATATATTTTTCTGCTGAGGAATGTAAACATTGTAGACATTCTGGCTTTTAAGCACATCTGTGCTCATGATAGGCTCTCTCTGATGCAGAGAATTCTGGGTGCTGACTTTATAACAAAAGATGATAAGAATACTATAAACAGTGAATATACACTTGTTGAAAATGTGAAAGAAAAATGAATAAATACCACCACTTTGTTATCAAAAATCTCTTTAGCAATAATCTCAGACTTAGATAATATCTTATTAATATTGGTAATCAGGAATTAGTAGGATCCCTTAAAGCAGGTATTTTATTAAGATTATCTCCCCAAACAACTGCATGTGTTAGAAAGAACAGTACTCTATTAATAATACTCACAAATTTTTTATTTTAGCTAGCACTAATCAGCGTTCAGGTGGGCTAAAAAAAATCAGTTTGTATATTTGTTTTCCCCTCAAAACTTAGTGTAGAACTTGTCTATGTTGCCTGCGTCACATTCTTTTGAACTATCTCTGATTTCACCTTCAGTTGTGGTGGAAAATTTCATGTAAGTCATATTCAAGTTAAGTTGCTATTATCTGAACTTAACTCATTGAATTTTCTAGCATTCTACCCTGGCTTGATGTGGCCAGAAGAGCAGCCCAGAAGTGCATGGGTAATAACAACCCTGGAAGACAATCCTCAAGCAACGGGGGATATAGGCTTTGGTTGAGAACTCCAGCATTTTCTATTTTATTTTATTTATTATTTTATTTTGTTTATTTTGAGTTAGTTCACCATATTTTTTAAATTAAATTTATTACGGTTACATTGGTTAATAAAATTATATAGGTTTCAAGTGTACAATTCAATAATACATCATCTGCATATTGCATTGTGTGTTCACCATCCAAAGTCAAATCTCCTCTCATCACCATTTTAGATGGGCCATTTTGAGAGGCATTTTGACTCTTCAAATGTCCAGGGGAAATTTGGAGTCAAAACAGTAAAGACCCCGATAATGTACGATTATATTGGAAGATTCCCCCTCCTTCTTCTCATGTGTCATATTTTCTCACTCTTGTACCTAAGTCCTTGTTTCAGGATCTATTTTAAGGGAATCCAAACTAAGATATACACTTTAGTGGTGTAATACAATATAGTCCTGCTCAAAATCATTCATTTAGTGACCATTCTAAGCAATCAATGGGAGGCTACATTTCTTAAAATCTTTCCAAACGAATTAATCTAAGTCCTGCTATATTTCACAATTTATTTAGCTTAACTGAATACATTTTGGAGCAGCGTTAAAACTGTTAATGTAGACAAGTCTTTGAACTTCCTGTACAATTAGGAGCCAAATGTTTAAATTTTTCAAATATCAATGATAACACTCACACCTAAAATATTTAGATTTACTTTCAGTTAATAAGGATCTCTACATCAGACCTTTAACAAACAGGTTGATCTCAAATATTTTCATAACTTGACCCTAAAATGTTTACTGAGGCAATTGATATAAGTAATATTTAGTCCTAAAAAGACATATTAATTATTCACAATACTAATCACCTATATTTTCTAATGTCAGATTCATTATTTATCATGGATTCATTCCTTATTTACCCTGGGAATGGAGAACCAAAAAGTACACTCCTCAAACACATTTTTTTTTCACAAAGTGATCACACCAATAAATCTAGTACCCATCTGACACCATATATAGTTATAATATTATTGACTATATTCCTTATGCTATACTTTATATCGCCATGACTATTTTGTAACAACCAATTTGTACTATTTAATACCTTCCCCTTTTTCACCAATCTCCCCAAACCCCCTTCCATCTGGCAATGATCAAAAAGTCCTCTGTATCTATGAGTTTGTTTCTGTTTTGTTTATTTTGTTCTTTAGATTACACATGTAAGTAAAATCATATGGCATTTGTCTTTCTCAGTCTGACTTACTCCACTCATCACAACACCCTCTAGCTCCATTTATGTTGTTGCAGAAAGCAAGATGTCACTTTTTTTTTTATGGCTGAGTAATATTCTCTATATATCACCTCTACTTTATCCATTCATCTATTGAAGGACACCCAGGTTGCCTCCATATCTTGTCTATTGTAAATAATGCTACAATGAACATATAGATGCACATTTCCTTTTGTAGTAGTGTTTTCGGTTTCTTTGGGTAAACACACAGAAGTGAGATTACTGACTGGGTCCTTCTTTTTCTCTTATAGCTTTTATTTCAATGTCAATTTTGTCTGACATAAGTATTGCTACCCCAGCTTTTTTGTTTGTTTGTTTTCATTTTCATGAAACATCTTTTTTCATCCCTTTACTTTCAGTCTGTGTATGTCTTTTGATCTCAAGTAAGTCTCTTATAGGCAACGTATGTAAGAATTTTGTTTTCTTATCCATTGAGCCATGCTATCTTTTGATTAGAGAATCTTTGGAACACATTTACATTTAAAGTAATTGTTGACAGAGATATAGTTATTGCCATTTTATTATTCATCGTTCTTTTCTTTTTTTTCTTCTTAAAGAAGTCGCTCCAACATTTCATGTAATACTGGCTTGGTGGTGATGAACTCCTTTAGATTTTTCTTGTCTGGGAAGCTCTTTATCTGTTTTTCAATCCTATACGACAGCTTTTCTGGGTAGAGTAATCTCAATTGTAGGTCTTTGGGTTTTTTTTTTTTTTTTTATCACTTTGAATATTTCTTGCCAATCCCTCTTGGCCTACAAAGTTTCTGTTGAGAAATCAGCTGACAATCTTATGGAACTCCCTTGTAGGTAACAAACTGCTTCTCTCCTACTGCTTTTAAGATTTTCTGTCTTTAACCTTTGGCATTTGAATTATGATGTGTTTTGGTGTAGGCCTCTTTGGGTTCATCTTGTTTGGGACTTCTGATCTTCCTGTATTTATGTGTCTATTTCCTTCACCAAATCAGGGAAATTTTTCATCATTATTTTTTCAAATAGGTTTTCAAATTCTTGCTCTCTCTTTTATCCTTCCGATACCTCTATGACTAGAATATTTGTATGCTGGATGTTCCAGAAGCCCCTTAAACTATTTTCATTTTTTTGGTTCTTTTTTCTTGTTACTGTTCTGACTGCATATTTTTTATTATCTTATCTTCTAAATCGCTCATTTGATCCTCTGCTTCATCTAATCTACTGTTGATTCCCTCTAATGTACTCTTGATTTCAATTATTGTATTCTTCAATTCTGAATTCATCTACTTTGCTCCTAAATTCATTGAGCATCCTCATAGATTACTTGTCTCCATTGTGTTTAGTTCTTTTTCTGGAGCTTTATTCTGTTCTTTCATTTGGGACATTTTTTTTTGTCTCCTCATTTTGGCTGCCTCCCTATGTTTGTTTCTATGTATTAAGTAGAGAGGCTAAGTATTCCAGTATTGGTAGAGTGGCCTTATGTAGTAGGTGTTCTGTATGACTTAGGGACACAATTTCCCTAGTCACCTGAGTTGGGTGCTGCAGGGTTGTGTGTGCCTTCCTGTTATACTTGAGCCTTGGTTGATATTTGCATGTCAGTGGGAGAGACTGACTCTCGAGCTGATTAGTTGTGAGGTCTGGCTGGTGACTAGATTGGAAGAGCTGTTGTATAGAAGTAGCGTTCACTTTAGCAACGTTCTGATGCCTTCTCAGTTTTCTCTTTGGGTGTGTCATACTTGGTTGTGGCCCTGGGTAGTGCTCTGGCTCAGACCAAAGCTGGCCACCAGGCATGCAGGCCAGGGCCTCCTGGCGTGAACCACCAAGCAATCTGCAGATAGTCACCACCAGTGCTGGTCTTGGATGTGCCTTGAGTGATCAAGTTGCAAACTGAGATGGGCTGCCATTATTGCTGGGCTTGGAGATGCTCAGCAAGGGGTACAGGGTACACCAAGGCCAGATGCTGCTTGTTTGGGTTTTGTGAATATTTGAGAGCTTTTAGAAAGTTTACAGCATGAGCCAAGATAGGCCATTTGTATGGAACGGCCACTGGAAACAGCTTGGGTGAACCCTCATGTTGGGTGGGCAAGTTCTCAGGGAATCACCAGGGGTAGGCAATCAGTCTTAGCCAGGTTGCTGGAGACTCAGATATGGTGGCTTTTTGAGTTGGCACACTGAGTGTAGGGAGAGATCAACAAAGGAACAGTGGCCCCTGCCAGCACTTCTGTCTGGGAGAAAGCTACCCCTCCAGCCCTTTCCCTGAAGTCAGACAATTCATTTTCTCCTCATATGTCCCTAGTGCCTTTTGAGCTATTGCCCCAGCACTGGAGCTCAGAGTAAGTCTATCAGCAGGTAAGTCTATGCACTGGCTCTTTAAGAGGAATACTCCTGTAACTCTCCACAATCAACTACAATCTCCTCTGGCTTTCACATTCAGAAGCTGTGATATCTTTTCTTCCAAGCACTGGAACTCTGGGCTAAAGAATCTTGATGTGGGGCCAGAACTCCTTGCTTTTCTGGGGGGAACCTCAGCAGCCAAGATATCTTTCCCAATTTTCAACCACTACACAAGGATGAGGGACCAGCCTGTTCTGCATCTCCACCCCTTCTACCAGTCTCGAGGTGGATTCTTCTGTATGTCCTTAGTTGTAGGACTTGTTTATCTAGACTTCAGGCAACTTTAAATGATGGTTGTTCTGTAGTTTTGTTGTAATTTTAATATGGTCATGAGAGGAGGCATACATAGCATTTATCTACTCCACTATCTTGATCAGAAATCCTCCTTTTATTTTAAATATTTAGTTTAAATGCATTCTGCTCATGATGCAAACCTATTTTTTTGTTTGTTTGTTTCTTTGTTTTAATGGTACTTTCTAAATGTTAAACAATTAATGGAATAATCGGTAGTCAGGATAAAAACAAAACCGTTCAATTTTATTCTTTCATTGCACCATCATAAGATTTAAAGAGTCTCACTTTTTTCCCTCTCACATTTATGTTTAGGAAACATGGCTCCCTAAAGATATAATGAATTCAGAGCTCCTTAGTTAAAATTCCATTTAAAAAAAAATCAATAAGTATACATGATTGCATATGATTATAATAAAATAGAATGTTGGGAATGATTTCAAATCTAAATTTTAGAAAGTCTTTTTAAAGCCCTTTGTTTAAATCAAGTGACCAAATGGTGGAGCTCTAGCGTTATGGGTATTTATTTTTCTGCTAACCATTTAGCAATTTCTGTTATTCATTTTCTGTTTTATTAGATTCTTAGGGAAAATATAAAATCTAAACAACATGGTCTGTCAGACTCTTTCATTTAGTGATCTTATTTAGGTTCCTATCATTGTGAGAGAATACAACAAAATGACTGCCTATAGTGATGTTTCTGATAACGATATTGAATGTTGCTTTTGATGTATGTTTGTGGGGCCAGGGGGGCTTTGTAATTTCAAATAAAAATATCAGTCCCAGAGTAGCAAAATTGAAGAACAAAGAACTCTCATAAAGAAACAGCAATGTCTTATTAATCTTCAGAATATGATTTCCAGGCAGTCAAATAATGTGTTTTAACTTTTACATATATTTTTTGTTGTTATAATGAACATAATATATGGGCTGATGGACCTCCATTTTATACATGTGAGAATAATTTTATTGCTGATTTAAGCATAAAAATTTATTCATGTTATTAGCTCGATTTTCTTTCTCTCTCTTTTTTTTTTTAAATGGGAGTTTGGTAAATGAAAGAAAGTATACTGGAAGAGAAAAAAAATGTTTTTAAATAAATG
Organism: Pteropus vampyrus; assembly: GCF_000151845.1. NCBI lineage: Eukaryota > Metazoa > Chordata > Mammalia > Chiroptera > Pteropodidae > Pteropus > Pteropus vampyrus. The sequence continues at coordinate 1,133,767 of NW_011888942.1, forward strand.
TTTCTCACACTGCATGAGTCAAAAAGTAAAACAAGAATATCATAACTAAAAAAAAAAAAAAAAAGGTTTTTTCAATTGTTTGCCTCAGCTATTCTTTAGACATTTTCTTACTTCTCAGAATCTTGAAGTTACCACAGAATTCCTTGGCTACTGCAGATTATCTGATATCTTTCTCCTTCTTTAACCTGCTATAGGTATATCCATATCTGCTGTGGAAGCAAAATGTGAAAATTGTGGTAACAAAGCTCTATTGTCACAATTTAGACCTGAGTAAAAGCGCTACTGTTACATATTCTGCTACTAAATGTCTAAGATCAAAGGTGTTGACGTCATTAATCCTGCTGCCAAGTTGTCCACAGGCCCTACAGAGAAAGTTTGCATCATTCTTACTAACTCTTATTTCATCCCTCTCACTCTATGTTTTTACTAAAAGTACATAAGGTAGGGATCAGAGGCCTAAGGGCAGTTGATAACATTGTGTTATAGCAATCACACTCTGCTTCTGGCTCTTTATTGTTGAACAAAAATCTAAACAACATTTCTCTTTCTCTCTTCCATAACATGCTCTAGGATGCTTTCTATTAATTGCGAAATTAAAATTATTTGTCACATGTTAAAATTAAATCCAATGTGCTTGATCTTCTGATCATCTTAATAGATCAAAAATTTTGCAATACTCAGAGTGAACGAAACAAGCTCAAAATGAGACATATTTCTTTTCTTTAATATCTTATGCCAAGAATGATTGAAATTTAAGTTCGAACTGCATGAGCTAGGTGATCATAAAACCAAATAGAAGTTCCAGCAGAAAAAAAAATTATTCATGTGCTTTAAAGTCCTTGTTCAACACTCTCGGATTCTTACTCAGATGCCTCACAGATGTTTTATGTGAAGTTTCCTCTATGAAGTTGTGAATTCTGTAAGAGAACCGAGTTTACAACTGTTGTGACTTTTGTTAGTGTTGATTTTATCTTTCTGTCTTCATAGTAAATTTATCCTCTTTCAATAACTTTTGTTCAATATATCTGGAGACTTCCTTAGAGATCCTTGATGAAAACAAGAAGGATACCTTTCCTGTGTGATACTCCAATTCATAAATCACTATATTTCGAAAATAACTCATTACAGCTCTCTTTGAGATAACAGAATTAGAATTATTCTCCTATTAAAAACATCAATCACAAAAACAACAGCAATTATAAATAGTAGTGTAAACGAGAGAGAATATTATGTAGGGGATTAGTGTATTCAATCTCTATTAACCTTTAAAATATTTAGTCTATTGGAATCTCCGTCTGTCAGTCTTTAAATGAAGATTCTTTATTGTAGCCAACAAGAGTAAACGCTTCTCTTAAAATATATAATTTTAAATGGAACTATTTTCTATTTTGTATACTATTAAGTTTAGAACAGCAGATAGTAAAGAAAAAAACATTAGAGGATTAAGAACTTAGATTATAGTTCTTGCTCTTTCACAATTTTTAAATTTAGACAATTACTAAGCATTCTTAGGCCTCAATTCTCTTATAAGTAACACGTGATGTTTAAAAAATTTACAAGATAACATTTTATTTTAAACACTTAAATTACATGAGTTGTAGGGTTCCACTTCTGGACATGGGCGTGAGAAGCTCTTTGAAGCCCTCGCTAGCAAAACAGATATAACTAGTAAAAGGTATATAGAATTAAAATTTCTTTGGAAATTGTCTTAAGGGCATACAGCAAGTAAAAAAAAAAAAAAAATTGCTGAAGAAAATTTACCACAACTCACTAAGAATACGAGGAGACAGTAGCATTTGAATCACAACTCTCTCCCTCTTCTCCTTGCACACAGAGTATGACAGAAACTTTACTGCAGGTACGGGCAGCCAAGAACATAAAACTCCTCTCCCTAACCAACGGCTATAGTGTCTTCCTAGGAGCGGCGGCGCCAGCATTTCTCATCCCTACAGAGGCTATCTTCCAGATGAAGGCATCTGAGAGGTTGGAGACTCCCTCTTGCATCCAGCTTCCAGTCACAGAACATTCTTTGTTTGAGATGAATCATGCTGAGAATACTAAGACCCAATCATCTTTGCCCTAGTTTATTTATAAGGTGATTCCATGTTGAAGGCAATAAGCCAACAATATCAAAAGCTACTGCTCCTGCCCAGTGCTATGCTCCTAAAGCAGGATTGTCACTTAGAGAAGTGAGCCACTTGTTTATACCTCTAGCTACAGAGCCATGGCTCAGAGAATGTTTTCCCACAGGTAGATGCAATCCTAAAGTACAACAAGCTTTGAGATTCACTGTAAAGAAACTGATTATATTTGAAACTGAGTGTTAGGGAACTTCAAACCTGTAACTACTCTTAAACAAACAAACAAAAAAGTAGGGGCAAGTTCTGGTGGTAAACAATTAAGAGGAGGCTAGTAGCTTCATAAGAGCAAAACAAGTAAACCATAGCCCAGTAGTTTAAGAAAAGAGAACAAGGAAAATAAATAGCTACAAAGAACCCTCCTGGGTTTAGAACATACCTTAAAGACTGTTCAAAAACTACCCCTGCAAAGGAGACAAAAATTAATTAATTGCCTTAGACCACGGAGCAATTTATGTCGACTATTGTAAAAGAAAAAAAGTAGAAAAATCAGTTGGCAGTTAGTAGAACCTAACCTTGAGTGTGATCTGGAAATGAGACAAGCAGAGAGAAAGTGCTGCTAAAATATTGTCATCGCAGGTGATTGTGTGCATGCCAAGGCTGTGTCCACTGAGGAGCAACATCAGAGCTTCACATCATTAGAAGCAGTGTTGGATAGACAGCATTAAAATAGTCTAACAAAAAAAAAAGTAAACAACAGCAAGCTCTAAATGAACTAAAATGTCCAATTTTAACAGAAAATTATGAGACATATAATAAGAATGAAAGTGCAATACACAGGAAAAATAACAAACAACAGGGACTGACTGTGACAAGGTGCAGATGTCAGATTTAACAAAGACTTTAAAGGAGCCACTAAAAATACATTTAAAGAGCTAAAAGAAACCATGCTCAAAGAAGCAAAGGAGGTTATGATGGTAGGCAGTGGATATAGATTTAAAGTAGATGATTATAACTTCTCACTTTTAAGACCATCGAGAAAGAGATAGAAATGATAATACAGAACCAAATGAAAATTCTGGAGTTGAAAAGTGCAATAACTGAAAAATTCACCAGAGGAACTCAAAAATAGTTTTGAACTGATAGAAGAAAGAATTAACTACATGAAGATTTTTTGATAGAGACAATGTAACCTGAAGGACAGAGAGAAGAAAAAGAATGAAGAAAAATACACAACAAAGTCTGAGAGAAATGCAAAAAAACCGCTAAGTGTACCAATAGAGGTACATAGTTAGTCAATAATGATATATCAATATCGGTTCATCGATTTGAATTACATTGTAGCAAATGCTTCACACTGATGTCAGATTTTAATAATGGGGAGATTGTGGAGTAAAGGGACTAAGGAAATTCTTGGTACTTTCTGCTCAATTTCTGTAAATGTGAAACTGCTCAAAAAATAAAGCTTATTAATTTTTTAAAAACGTATCTTATTCAAATAGGCTAAACTACCATCAAATTGAAATGTGAGGCTGATATACAATCCTGAGAAAAATCTGATTCAATGTCAAGTCAAACACACAGACACCCTGTACTTAACAGAGAAAAGACAAGTTACTTAAAATGTTATTATTTCTGAAGGTAAATAAATTTAAAACATTTTAAACTGGTAAGCAGAGTTTTCAAGCCAGATATATTAGAAATCACTACATTTCATTTCATTTCATTTTTTGGGATTTATTCTAAGCTTTCAGTCATACTTTTATCTGCATTCAGACAGACTCTACACGCTAATGTAAAGATGGGCAGCTGCATTTGCAGTACCATAGCACAATGCAGATCTGGCTAGTTTCTGCTAATATATCTTAGCTAATATATATAATCAAGTCCACATATATTTTCCATTGTAGATACATCTGATTTAGATTCAAATATAGATTTAAATGTGTTCTGTGTAATGCTATTTAAAATACTGAAAAATGAATATAAATAGATCATAAATTTCAAGTAACTCTTCTTTGCAAGTAGCAGATGATTCCATGCTTGCTGAACTGTTTAGAAAGCAGGAAAATGATAAAGAATCTATTGACAGACTCTATAAATTTTTCATGGAAGGAAACATCACTCCAGGGGTAAATGAAAGAAACTCCAAAATTCTCTTTTATTTGAGTCCATAGGTCATTTTTAAAAGAGTAAATAGCAGAAGTTTTTTCTCATCGATTGAAAATTAGGAGATGTGCACCTAAGCAGCTATATATACTAGTTTTAAGGTGGAAGTCCATCACAATATTAGAAATAGAGAAAAAATAGTTTAATACATTTGAAAAACATTTTCAATGTAAAAATCATATAGCATAAAAGGTTGCTATATATTATGAAAGAAATGTTTATAATTAAACAAATTTCAATATAATTAATATATAAGAAAACTAGGATTTTAAATCTATATCTGTCATCTATTTTTTTTTCTTTTGATATAATGGCATTTCTCGTCCCTTGCACTCTTCTTTTCACTTTCTTCCACCACACAGTTAATTCTAAATACACATGAAATAACCAACGCTTTTCCTTCTTGACTTAGTGATGTCAAGAAAATAGAAAGTTATGTATGCATTTAGTGAATTTTACCTGTATCTACTAACTATTATCTATGGAGAAGTAGAGAGAGGGAGTGAAGCAAAGAGGGAAACAAAGAGAGGGAGAGAGAGGGAAAGAGAAGAAGAATGAAAGAGAGGCACTCTTTTTATTATAACTCGATGATTATATTATGAAGCAAAAATCTATTTCTACACGGCTTTCTGTGATTGGGGTCAAAAATTTATTTTATTTTTAGCATCTTTACCACTAAACATATTGAGGGTATTATTGTTGCTACAATAGCAATAGTCTCTAAAACACTAGGTCCACATAAGGCAGAGTTATGGTAGTATCTACTGGAAGAAGGTTTATGTGCTTATAAAAAGAAGACTTAAACTGAAAAACATTTCCAAAAATATAGTGCTATATGTCAGCATCCTTTTCAGTTTGTTTCAGACTAGCCTGCCACCCTTCACCAGTATCCATAAAACACATACAAAATTCTTCCTATATGGTATTCTCTGGGAAGCTTTTTTCCCTTATTTTCGTGAATGCTTGAGGACATGAACATTGAATGTTTATTATTAAGTTCACAAGTTTACTTGTGGTTATTATTGGCAAATATATTAAAAATGTTATTTTGAGGAGATACAATCCAGCCAATGGTACAGAAACATATAAAATAGATTACATGGGCCGATTAGGCTTTAATAAAAACCAGCTAAACTGAATACGTTGTAATAACATTTCCCAATAGCCACATTTTTGAAGGGTTGGGAAAAGGAATAGCAATAAAGGCAAAGCAGAACAACAGATTCAGAATCACAGTAAATGGCTTAGGAATATTTCTCCTAGGAAAAAAATAATCCTGGCTACTAGGCTAACTTCAACATCTCTTTTTCTCCTCTTTCAACAGTAGTGTGACTAGGATCATGAACTCCAATTTTAATACAATGTTGAAAATCTCATTTCTAATTCATTATTCTCAATATTTACTATCACTTGCTTAATTTGATCTCATCCAAATCTGAATTCTGCCCATTCAAAAAATCCAAAATCATTTTCATTCAGTTAAATTTTTCTTATTTAATTAAAATATTATATTGTCTATTTTGCATGTGGGATGAAAAGGAAAACGATAGCAACAAAAAAAATTCTTACAATATACATGCTATTGTGTGAACAATAAAAATAGAATCTGAGGTCATACGGGGTATAACAGGACACTAAAAAGAACTAGTTGTAGGGTTGGACTTACCTGAGTTTTCAATCTCTATTTTACTATTTATCTAAAATGAGAACTGGAAACAATTACTTATATCTCCCATTCATGAGTTTTTTAATTTATATTGTGTTGATGATACCTACATTACTAGGTTGTTGTGAGGATTTATTCACCCAATAAATATTTATTAAGAGTCTATTATATGCCTGGTAAGTTCTAGCTAATAAGTGTAAGAAAAGCACAAAATGTAGTTCTCAAAGAATTTGCAATCTAGAGAAACAAGAAAGACAGATGTAAAGAAATCTATGGAATAATATGAAATAGCATCTGTTAGTAGATCCAGAAAGGAGAGTTAATTATTTTTAATTAACTTTACCAGGAGAAAAAAATGGCATATCTCCCACCGGTTGAAGATTAAATGGACTACAATTAGCAACCCATTGAAGTATAGCTGTACTTATAAATGGCAGTTAATGTTCTTATTGTACAATTTTACTTCAAAGTTTAGCAAGGGGATGAGTTGGGATCATGTTCAGATGGTAATATTAGGAGTCACACCAGAGCATGGGATTGAGTGGAGCAGGCAGCAAAGTGGACTTGATAACAAAATTCATGTGAGGACTGGCCAAGAAAAAAAAGGGCTGCAGAAGCGTACATCATACTCCATGGCAAAGGTAGTGCAAAAAAATGGAAGACTAAAGTGAATGGTTGATAACAAAGAACAAGAGACAAGGTTCAGTGTATGGAACACACCCCCTCCACTTCCCGTCTTGAAATATATCTGAGTGGAAAGAACATAGTAAACATATGGAAAGTCAGGAAACGTGCAGGTATAGAAAGTTATTCCCAACATAAAGCTCCTATTGATAGGTGTGCAACATTATGTCTCTGAGAGTGAAATATTCAAGACATTGTTTTGTTTTGTTTTTTAACAAATGGAAACATTGGACTGTTTTACAATGACATGTTATTATTTTTTATGGCAAGTTCTTTCCCATAGGCCAGTCCTTTGGATCATGGTGGATATTTTGGGAAGTGTACAGAGAGATTGTATGGACTTCATTCATTTAGCATTTTTATGTACTTGGCTAACAAAGCTGGGGGCATTTCACTTTGTAAAGAAAACTAAACAGATTTGTTTTTAAAATAACCTAGCAAGAGCATTTTGATGTAAATGAATAATTATCTTTCTAAAGCCTAAAAGCAATGTAAGATAGGTCAAGTGAGAAAATCTGCTTTAATTTAGATTTGCACCTTAGTTTTCAAAAGCCAAATGTCAAATTGGTGATTAGTGTAGAAAAGGACAAAAGGATCAAGTAAATGACTCACTGTCAAAGGCTTAGACTTTGTAAATGATTGTTTCATTTTCTTACGCTTAAAAAATTTTTTTTGGTAGTTTGGATCAACTAGCATACAAAAAAAGTTATTGAAATTGTCTTTTAATCTTATGTTAAACATGTAGATCAGTCAGTTTTAAGTAGTTTAAAGTTGCAGATATTACTTAGCAAAGCTAAACGATTTAAATTGGTTCTAATAAAAATAAGATTAAATAGATACAGATTAAACAGGGAAAAATAAATGTATGTATTGGTGTAATACATGTAAAAATATATATGTGTGGGGATTTCTGTTTATTTTTTGTTTGATTTTTTCAAAACCAGGCTGGATTTACAAGTATTATGTGTGGACATATAATCAGTTCAATCAAATCATAGTAGTAGACTGAGAGTTTGGTCTAATAATTAGTTGTTATTTAAATTTATGCTGTAATTATTATTGTTTTTTAAATTTCTGCTTTTCTCTGACTGACATCTTCAAAAGGCACATGAAAATAATCAGTCTGTGCTCTTTAATTGTGTTATAGAATATATAAGAACTTTAAATCTTGGAAGTAATGGCGAAAGCCACAACCTTTTTGCTCTTACGAAGGAAGTCTTCCCTTAGTCTCTGCTAGTATATAATAGAAATTAGGTGACCTTTTCTTTTCCTTTTTTTATTTTTATTTTATTTTATTTTTTATTTTTGGTAATAGGAGTCTCTTTTCTTTAGTCCTTTTTTTTTTTTTTGAGGAATTTGTTTCTCTCTCTTAAATTACATTCAGATATTCAAATAAAAGAGATTTCTACTATCAATATAGACAATAATTAAACATTTTGAAATTGGAGTTCCTAGATATGAAGGAAATGTGAAGGCTAAGGACCCTGCAGAAGGAAAATGAGTAAAAATAAAATAAAGAAAGGAGACAGTTTATCAAATTTACTTTGCTTCATTTACATTTGAAATTATACATTAGGGTTTCTTTTTCTTATACTTGCATATGTTGTATAATTAAATTTGGTACTCAGTATGGATCAAAGAAGAATTCTGTCATCTTAAATCTCTATTCTCCAAAAAAGCTGTAACATTTTTCCAATAGTGAAATTTAGGTTTTATTTATGTGAGTATAATCCAATCATTTGATTTTACTTATTATTCTTCATGCTAAATTAGCATTTGCTATGCAAACATAACACTAGATGTTGTTTCAAATTAATTCGGACAGCTAAAAATTTATCTTGATCCTTAAAAAATATAGGACATTAAACTTTACATTTTTTTTTAAGAGTACTATGCTCCTTGGCCCATCAGTTTAGACTACTCACTGCTCTTTTCTTCATATTTGACCTTAAACACATTCAGTAGGACTTTTAGCACTTTTATTTTTGCCTATAGGAGAGCACATATAAGGTAGCTATTTTAGGTATAATCATACGTTATTGTTTCCTACTAGTGTAAATTGTTAATTGGTCAGTAATTAAAAGTGGGCAGCCCAGGAAAAAAATTCTAAGCTATAAACCTACAAGGAGCACAATCATATTCATCAGGAGTAGGTGAGTGAGCAGAAATTACTGCCCGAGAAGGCCATAAGATCCCCTCCATCTTCAGGAACCTCAAGGTCTCAGAGCAAGTGTATCTGTGGAACTGACAGTATGAGACATCTATAAAAAACATCTCTAGGTCTCCTGGATTAGAAATCACTCTTTGGCCTTGAATGAAATTATTTTTCCCTCAGTATAATAGTTACCAAAGAAAATATAATGTAAAGAGTTTGTCTTGAATTTATTTTTTGTTTCAAGGACTCTACTCTTTCAAACAGATCTTACAAATCTCCATAATTTCTTAGGACTCTCAATTGCTTTGTTCCATTTAGATCTTACCTTCTTTCGGAACCAGTCATTTTGATTTTTGTTCTCTCCTAGGGGAACTATTCTAGCTGATGCCTAGTTGTAACAGATTTTTGTTTGTTATTTTATATTGAGATTTCAATGCAAAGAGATGGGGCTGGTTAAAGAAATGAGAAAAAAATATTTGTTCGATGAGCCCTTAGATGCCTTTTATATTGTGTCATATACGTAACTAGTGAGCTCCTCATTTATGTCTAGAGAATGTGCCAAATGCCACACTTGCGCTGTAAGAAATGCACACTATGAGAAAATAAATCATCTTATGTCTCTATTGTTAATTGATCCCTTCTCCACTGTCCTCTTCTTGAGCAAAAACATTACTGCTGCCAGCCTACCTTTTAACAGGTAGAGGGCTCCCTCCTGTGGGCAAGTAGCTGAAACAGTATCCATGGCAACAGACAACTCCAAACCCTGAGATCAAACACTGGCTGAGAAACTCTAAAATTATATTAGAAGAAGAAAATAGAAAATGATAGAGAATCTGAGAAATATAAAAGTGAACCTGGAAAGGAATGGTGATAGAGACTTTAAAAAAATAAACAGAATAATTGCTAGAAGGAAAGAGGAAACAAACAAGACCAGATACATGTATAGCAATTAGATAATGGGATTGGAATGGAAGGAGAGGAGAAGGAAAGATGTGGTGACATTTTAACACAGGTATGTCATAATCTGATACAACCATGACACACTCAGTCATCAAACACATAAATTCTTAGAAATATGAAAAAAGTGATTGTTAGTACTATGAATAAATTAAGCATTTAAATAATTAGGGTTTGTATAATGCTTTCTGGGTTATGGACTACTGTCTCATGCTAATTCCTCATATTTCCTAACTTAAATTCAGGATAACATATTATTATTATTTTTATCATTGGTGGTTGGTATAGTCATCGTACTCGTTTTACTGGTAGGATTGAGGCACTAAACATAATAGCAGTTTTTATTCCTAAAGTCATAAGAAGTGATTATCATGTTCCTACTATGTGTCAGGTATTATGCTCAAACGGTTATTAGATTATTTAAATACTTATGAGAAGCTAATAAAATATAACAAGTAGAGAAGGATCTTCGGTATGTTTGACATACAGCAAGGAGGTCTGTAATTAGGAGTGAAGATTGTATGTGTAGCAGGAAAATGAAATTAGAGAAATAACAAGGGTTTAAAACAATAGACCTTACAGGCTACTGTAAGGTCTGTGCTTCACTCTGAGCAATGTAGTCTTTGAAGGTTTGTATGAAGACTTGTGACATGATATGATGTACATTTTAAAAAGAGTCTTACCTCTGCTACATGGAAAATAAATTGTAGATGTCGAATATAGAAACAAAGGTATCATTTAGATGGATACTGAAAAAATTCTAATGAATGTTGATGGTACCTAGGACCTGAGTGACCATGGTGTAGGTGGAGAGATGTGATTGTTCTCTCGATGTATGTTGAACATACATGTAAGAGACTTTAGTAATAGATTACATGTAAAGTATGAGAAAAAGAGACGACAAGGATTACCTCAGTTGTGAGCTTGAGGCACTAAAAAATGGGGTTGCCGTTTACTGAGATGGGGAAGACAATGTGGAAAGCAGATTTTAGGAAATCAATAGTTAATTATTTTTTTGACATATTAACTAGTTTTTTATTAAGTATCTGTCTTAGTATGGGATACTTGGGAATCAGAGCCTGAAGCAGAAGTTTATGTGTTAATATGTATTTAGAAGTGCAATGATTGAGAAGAAGTGTGAGGATTAAGGAGCAGTAGGGTTGGAAAGAAGTAAGAACAAGGATCAGGAGCGTAACCGAGTTAGCTACTTACTAGATTAGCACAACCAATAGCTCAATCTCACAGGACTACCAACAGGTCATATAAAACAAAGCACCATGGATAGGAAGTCCAGGAGGAGGAAAATAAAAGAATTTACCTATCAATTCCCTGCCACCCATCACAGATTCACCTTGAGGATAAAAACTACACTTCCAAATTTGTGTTTATGAGCAGTAAGACCGTGCTGGCTTATGCCTCAGTAATAGTAGGGAAGTTCTGGAGTGGGAAACAAGGCGCATTATGAAGGGCCAGTGGTAAAGCACTGTCTGATCGTTCCCATGTGCAATCTGTTGCCTCAGCCATTGGCTGGACTAAATTCAAGCTAATATTTAGTAACCAAGGTGAAAATGAAGACATAATTGGCCAAGTCCTTAACTGCAGGTATGGATGATATGATATAAAATTAGATATTAGAGGTATCTATTTAATATTTAATTGTAGATTAAAAAAAAATTGGCAATTAGATACACAAACCTGGAGAGATAGGGCTATATCCTCCTGACGAGTGTGTGGTGTCGTTACTAACATCGTGAATTACTTACATGCTATAATTTAGTTGAAGGAAACTGTGCTTTCATATGTTACATGGTCTCTAAAATATTACATGAAAAAAGACAATTATAAATAACTGATGAGAATTATGGTAAATTATGATAAATTGCTTTATAAAAAAATCAAATGAAAACTTCATAGTTTTCAGTAATATATTTTTAAATAATTGCATGAGTAGCTTAATAGTTTTTTTGTGGGTTTTTGTTATTATTGTTATTGTTTTGGTTACTGAATTCTCATGCAGACTTTTAATTGTGATCTTCAGACATTTCAGTTTGAAAGACTTTCCCGGAAAATAGTATTTTACATTGCCATTTTTTTTTCTTTTTCTTTCATGCTAAAATGTAGGCAATTCAGTAAACTACATTTAAAAATTGAAAACAGTAAAATTCAGCTAAGTTTAGTTCAAAATTTATTAAATATGTGATGTGTTTTGCTTTAAAATGTTTTAAAAAGCATGTTGCCAAGAATTATATTTTAATTTTGGCCTTTGCTCCTAGCCAGGAGACTGGCTAGTAAATTATTTAATCTTTCTGTACTTCAGTTGTTTCTTCATTTATAAACTGCAAATAATGATACCATGTATTTTAAGAATTGGCAAAGAGCAAATACTATGAAGTTTTGCATTTTCGATTCTAGAACACTTAAGGATAATGTATATACTATAAGCCTAGCACAGATAAGATATTTAACAAAGAGTAACTTATTATGCTTTTCTGATTTGAGAATGGTACCTCCACCAATTGCGTTGCAACTATTTTATTGGAACACAATATAAGAATACCTTGAGTTTCTGTCCTTGGAGTAGTTTAACAACTTGATTTTATAAAACCTCATCTATATCTCAGATATTGAGTTGATGAGATTGAGATCACACAGTATCTCGGTTAAAGGCCACTCTAATATTTAAACAGGTATTTTATAGTAAGGAACAAATAACTCCTTTTCTTTCCTCCTCAATATGTATTCATCCCATATTGGATAGCGGAATAGCATCCTTTATATTTCCTAAATTCTGGCCATCAGTTTTAAACAGACCGATCATTGCCCACTTATTTTATTTATGTAGTGGAGACGCAGAACACAATTGAGCCATTGAGTCTGTAGAACTATGAATTTAACATAAATACAGACTGATCCCAGCATGCTGGCTTGGCAGGACAAATTCACTATACAGGGGTATTCATATTTGTCCATTCTTTTATTGTTGTTGTTTTACTGCTTTGCAATATCTTCAGGAGAAATTAAATGACAAAAATATGATGGAATCATATTGAGTGTGTCATGGTAATTTTGATTCAGATATTATTTTCTTTCTCCATAGTCCAGGCATTTGTGAGTCTCTAAAATAGGAATAACTATAATTTCAAAAGTGGAAGGAGGAGATTCTTATTCCTTTATTGTGATATGTCAATGTGAGGACATGAAAACTGAGAATTAAGTGAAGATATAGGAATATGTAAGAAATGTTGAATATAAGAATATATGTGGTCTTTATATGTAGAAAGTTTCAGGGTATATTGCTATGTTCAATATAGGACACTGAAAATTATTTGTGGCCTTGAACAATGTAGCCTACTTTGGATTAACGAAAAATGTCAGAGTGCCAACTTAGGAGGTTCAGCTATTATTATGAATAGAAACAAACAGGACAGAAGAGCATGCTTGCAGGGAATTGCAAGTATTAACACAGATAAAGCTAGGAGATAGAGAGAGAGGACCGCCACCCTCCCCGCTACCCCCTGCCCGCAATTATTAGTACATGAAGGAGTCCCTCCCTCTCATGACTTTCTGAACTAGTCAGGAAGGATTTCAGAGAAGATGATGTTCTTATAACTCCATGGATAAGATCAGCAAAGTATTATTTCTTATTATTGCTTGAAATTGAAGTTTGGACTGCCAATTAAATATGAATTACTTACTAAACTTCATGAATTTGCTCATCTTCAGGCAGTTTACATTTCTACTTTTATTATTAAATAACACCATAGTTTTCCTTCTGAATTGTTACACATGAAAATAAGACAAACCTTGGGGATAAAAAAAATAAGTTCTTCTCTTATATCAAGATTCACTATTTTGGTCATAAAATTAAGTCACCAGACAGATTTTTAATCTTTATTAAAGACAAATAAAATATCAGGAAAAAAAATTGAATTTAAAATTTAAAGGGTTTAGGGCATAAAAATTAGCAACTAAATGTAATCATTTTTTTTCTTCTTCTAAATCTTACCTTGTAAGTCAGAAAAATTAGCAAAATAAATGGTTACCGAGGTTTGGATTCCTGACCAAATGTCATGAGTCAAACTACAACATAGAGGTATTGACCAGATACTTAGAGAGTGTAATATGATGTCCAATGCCTTGAGCTCATTCCTCAAAGACATTTACTCCAAGATTTCAGAGCTACTTTATCTAAGAAAAACCTTTTAACATATGCCACTGCTTTCTCTTTCATGGTGACAGATAAATTGTTATCCAAATCAGATGAATTTTGAAATAAAGTTGCTTGCTGAAATATCTATTACTCATTATCAGAATGACAAGCTTCTATGAATGGGCACATTTGGAAAATTAATTTATATATGCTTCCTCTTTCTACATTACTGCATAAGAAGTATATGATCTTTGGTTTTAGAGCAGATGCATTAAGTGACTTCAGAATAGAATTTTTTTATATAATACATTGAAAGGAATTTTGCATCTTATAGATTTGATAAATAGAATGATAGATACATGAAATAAAAATAGGAATATGTGGCTGTAGTAGCCAGGGTTCTCTAAAGAAACAAGAAGATGTGAGAAAAACACAAAAATAAATATTAAGAAAACGTTAAAGAATTTGCTCACTTGATTGTGGAGGCTGGCAAGTCCAAAATCTGCAGAGTGGGCTGGCAGGTTGGGGAAAGAGCTGATGTTGCAGCTAAAGTCCAAAGGCCGTCTGCTGGCAGAATTGTCTCTTCTTCTGGGGAGGTCAATCTTTTTCTTAATGCCTTTTTCTAAGGCTTTCTACTGAATGGATAAGGCCCACCCACATTATAGATGGTGAACTGCTTTGCTCAAAGTCTACTGACTTAAATATTAACCTCAACTCAAAAATACCTTCACAGCAGCATCCAGATATGTATGACCAAATATCTGGGTACTGTAGCATAACCAAGATAACATATAAACCTAACCATCAGGATGGCCTTTATATGTAACATAAAGACTTCTGCTCGATTAATTTAGATCACTTAATTGGACAGCAGGACATACAGTAAACAAAGTTTTTTAAAGGTATTTTTTTCCAGACATTTTAGAGCTCCTTCTTTGATAAAGATAATTCTGAGGATCAACAACTGTGACTCGATCATATTTTCTTTAGTCAAGCTTTGTCATCAGTAAGTCAAAAATGGATAATTAGCCAACCATGGATTCATCGAATTTAATAAAATGTTGCTTATATACAGCAGTCAAAATACTGCAATTACAGCACAGTAAACTTTGGTAGTTTATTTTAGCATTATAAAAAAGTTTAACATGCATGTTGCTCTAGAGATTATGCTGTTATTTTTTAGTCACAGAGGTATGCAGCAGAGTTTCTCAAAGAATATTCCATTAACATCTACTTTGGAGAGGTATTAATAGGAGTTAAGTGAATGGACAAGAGCTTCTGTGGTCAAATAAGTTTGGGCAAAAGCGATTAACTCCTTTATTCCTCTAGATGATGTTACTGTGCCTTGTGAAATTTTTCTTTTTACTAAAGGGGGCTATAGTATGCTTCCATCATGCTGGTTTGATTACTAAACATTACTTTATTGTGGAATATCTTGATTAATCAGTATAGAAAGAATATATTTTGAAAATTTTTTTTCTAGTTTAAAACCTTTTCTTTTAACTGCTTTGTGTATTCTCAGGTATTTGCATATCTAAATATGTTTTAGGGTCTTTTTTTATTCAAGAAAGTCTGCTTCTGTTTTAATTGAGACTGCATGCAATTAATACACAAATTTGAGGAAATTGGCAAGTTAATATTTTCAGGGCTTCTATTTTATGAACATGTCTCTTCAGTTATTGAGGTATTTTAAAATTATTTCAATAATGTGTGTCTTCAAAGACATAATTTGCAGATTTTTATGTTAAATTTATTTATTTATATAAAATTTATTTATGCTAACTATAATTGGTATTTAAAAAATTTATTCTCCATTTGTTACTAATATATAGAAATACATTTGACTTTAGGTAATTCTTCATTAAGTCTACTACTAAAATACTGCTACTAATTAATACTTCTAGAATTAAAATACTTTTTGTAGATCCCTTAGGATTTTATGGTAGATAGTTAGATTTCCTGTGATTAAAAAGAATTTTGCCTTCTCATCTTCTACCTATACATAGACATACACGTACAGAGGAAGGAAATGGGTGGGAAGTAAGGAGGGCAAGAGACATCTATATCCATATAGATATGCATATATAAATTATAAAATGATGGATTTGTCTTCTGGGTATAGGTGGGCTCTTCCTACTGTTCAAGGACCTGGAATGCTCAGATGAGTCTTGTTTACCCTGCTGAACTCTTATTTTCTGATAGAGTCCTTTGGGAAATTGTTGATGGGGGACTGCATACTCCTATTGAGGCTCAGATTTCTCCAGAATCTAAACACTCATACTGGTCCATTCTTAACTATCAAAAATTGTAAAACCTATCCAGCTTGTTTCTTCTGATTCTTAATAATAGCACCTTCTTCCTTTCTTACTGTTCCATTAAGTCAAAAATCAGTAGTGGGTCTCTTTTTTCTGTAAGAAAGGGTCGTTTTCTTGATTTCAATTCATTTAAGTTTGATTAGATTCTTAGAGCTTTTATAGATTTAAATAAAACTATAATTTTATAGGCCATCTGCCTTGTTCTTCTTGTTAGAGTGGAAGAAACATTATTTTGTAACTTACTATATTCAAAGCAGAATCCAAAGTTTCCTTATTTGTATGAGTCTATTTGGTCTGTCAAAGATCTTTATAGGTATATTAGTTTCACACATTGTTTCTTTAATTCTTCTTAATTTCTACCAGTGATTTTCTTTTTATAGTTGATGTAATTATATATAACAATTAAATATGTATTTATATTATTATAAGAATAAATAAATATTTCAGTGAGAAATTGGATAAAATTTTTGATGTATTATAGTTGTTATTCCTCATTAAATTAATGTGCTATAAAATGTACCATACCATTATTGATAAAAGAATAGCATATATCAGCAGAACACAATAGAGACTAAAAACAGTGACACTACATATTAGAAATTAGTAAATTGCAAACTTGTTTACTTAATTATTTTTGAAAATATAGTATTTAAGTAATATACTAGCTAAAAAAATGAAATTCTGAATGTAAGACTGAAGCATGAAAGAAAAAGGGATAAAAGGGACAGAAAACACTGTAAGAATTCTCTAAATGTGATAAGATCATAATTTGGTATTTGTATAAAATCTCATGTGTTTGTGCATGCTCTAAAATTATACTAAACACATTGAGAATAAGAATTTAGGGGCAAATATAAGGTGCGAGGACAATAGGAAGCATGTTGCAGAAGTTAGGGAAAGTCAGTTTCACATGGGCAAAAACAAGGCTTACTTGTATAAGAAGTAAGTTAAGAAGACAGAGCAAATACTTGGCAAACCCAAGATTCAAAATAGGATTTTGTGGTTTCAGACTTTACTCTTTTTCTATTGCCCTGTACAGTTTGACAGAAGTTGGGGAGTCACGTGCTCTTAGAGAAATTTGTGCTTGCTGAAGACAGTGATCGAGTCTACTTGGGAGTTCTGAGGTATGACGATCACCACTTGTAACGCTGGTTCTTACAGCTTCTAGGCAGGAGGCTCCTCTTTCCAGAGAGATTCAATTATCTCACTCAAAATCAAATCTTCCCTGACTGAGGCCCTTAAACTCCCACCTCTAAGTATACCTGGCAGTAGAAAAAGGAAGGGACTTCAATCACACTGAAATTCCTGCAAGGTGGTAACTCAAAAAAGAGGTGTGTGTGTGTGTGTGTGTGTTGTGAGAGAGAGAGAGAGAGAGAGAGAGAGAGAGAGAGAGAGAGAGAGAGAGAGAGAGAGAGAGAGAGAGATGAGAGGTGATAGTCTTTCCACAGTTGGGAATATTAAACAAACAAACACACTATTGTTTCTTCACTAGCAGAGCAAAGAGACTCAAAGGGAGCTATATAAACTCCCAAGAAAAACAGTCAGGGTTACCAGAAATTTAAAAATACATATACATTTTGACCCAGCAATTGCACTTCTGGGTATTTATCCAAAGAAAACCAAAACAATAATTTGTAAAGATCTATGCACCCCAATATTCATGGCAGCACAATTTACAATAGTGAAGATATAAAAGCAACTTAAATGACTATCAACAGATGCTTGGATAAAGAAGTTATGATTCATATATACAATGGAATATTACTCAGCATTAAAAAAATGAATTCCTACCATTTGCAATGACATAGGTGGACCTAGAGATTATTATGCCGAGTGAAATAAGTCAGACAGAGAAAGATAAATACCATATGACTTCACTTATATGTAGAATCTAAGGAACAAAAAGAACAAACTGGTTAAAAATAGGCTCACAAATATAGTGGACTATTTGGTGACAGACAGAGGGGAGGGGATTCGGGGGTCTGGGAGAATGGGGTGAAAGCTTACAGAAGTACAAATTAGTAGTTGATAGTTGGTCATGGGGATGGGGAGCACAGCAGAGAGAATGCAGTTATCATTAGTATGATGGCTAGGTGGAGGGCCAGGGGAGGGAGAGAGCAATTGGGGGATTGTCTTATGAACTATATAGATGTCTAACCAATGGACTGTATACTTGAAACTAATTTAAATAAATAAATGCAAAATAATCCAAAAAATAAAAATAAAAACAGTCTGGGTTAAAAGAGAGATTGAGGCATAAAAAGGGAGGGAAACTATGAAAGAGATTACAATTCTCATCCATTCAGGTAAAAAGGACTTTAGAGCAGACTGCTCTAAGATGGAGGGAAGTGAACCTATAGCATTATTAATCACAAAGCAAGAAAGCTCTGATGTAGAAAAGTTTAACACTGTTTATTATATGTAAAACAGCTGTCTACCCATAAAAAGCATGCTCTTATATTCTTTCTCCTCCAATATAATGTATTTTGTTGCACTACAAACAACTGCTGTGTTGTTGTAGATTTACTACTGATAAGAGACACAGGTGATTGGAAACATTCATATCTGAAGTTATAAGTTCCCCCCAAAACTGTAGGTCTTCCAATAGAGGTAAAGGTAGTAGAGATTTCTTAATTTCATCTCTGTCATTTTTGTTTTGTGTTGTGCTTGTTGTTCTAATCCACATGGAAAAGAAGATGGAAGAGATGGCAGAAGGAGCCTAGAAATCATTCATCCTAACTTTAGATTCTGTTTCACGGGACAAGAGAGCATGACACAGTGTGCCTTGCATATGTTTATGCTGATGTGTCCTGGAGATTTAAGCTGCTCCTTTGCCATTGTATTTTTTATTGCAATTCCTTGTCAATTTAGTCAGTACTAAAAGGCTGTAGTAGAAAAGATAGTTTTAATTAAAGTAACAAAAGAATTATTAAGACAGCATTTATGCATTCATTGTGTTGATTTAAAACATTATTTTTTAGAATTTTAGTGCAAACAGGAAGCATTTTAATGAATAAATTTACATTTGGAATTCATATAAAAGATACAACTGGCAATGTCTGCCCACAGTAACACATTGCATATGGAGGCAAATTTTCTACCAAAACAAGTCTTCTGCTGGAAAAAGAACAATATTTAAGTCAAGAAAACACTAAGAGTCTATGGTATAGAAATGCAGAGAGTGTTTAAGGCAGCAGCAATTCAAAAGGTAGAAGTCTGGGCTTTGTTCATAAGAAAGTAGCAAAATCAAGCTGAACAGATGGACCCCATCTGCAGGATATCTATGTCTGTGTAGTGATGTTCTATAATATGCTGATATATAAAAACTATAAATAGAAAGCTCCATAAATTAGTTTCCCTTTTACACATTTGAACTACTTGAAAATCTGAAAAATTTCAGCTAATTGGGAAAAGAAAAAAGTGTTTATTCCTCTTACTGTCTACAGTCTTTTCTGATAAAAACACCAACATGTTTACCATGATTCCTATTATAGCTAGTCTGTGAAGTTAGGAGGAAAAGAAGGAAAGAAAAGGGGGAGAAAAGCCAGATACCTCAAAGTAGTTCGGTCAAAATGTTCAAAGTATTTTCTACCTGGGGAAAGATAAATTGCAAAGATTGAGTTTATTTAGATGGTAAAATAATGTTGACTATTGATTTATTTTTTTCTATCAATTTATGTAAGTTTTATTAATTGTGTCACCATCAAGGCCTATCGGGATTTGAGAAGCGTAGTTAGAATTTTTTCTTGGTTCTTCTTCAAATGACTCAGTGAAGAATCACAGGTCATTGAGATTTAATAATTTTATTACAAGTATATTTCAGAAAGACAGAGAATGTCCCAAGGAGGCACATGGAGAAAGACAAAGCATGCCCCAAGGAGGCACATGGTTCCAGCACTATAACCATCAAAAAAGAGAGCCTAGAGGGCAAAAAAGGCCCGGAAGTGGGAATGTCTGCATTATATTTGGGCTGTAATGAGTAGTTCCAAAGGCATTCCTATGTAATTGACAAGTGGTCATTTTGATTGACACCTGGATGCTATATAACTCTTTGTCTAGTGTGCATGTACATACCCAGAATTCTACTACCATTGAGGTGTTCTTTGTGTGGTCTCTAGGCTGGACTTCTATTCTTTTATTTATCTTGCTCATGTCTGACTAGCTACCTAACAAGTGGATTAAAAAAAACTATTTTTTGTCAGTACATGAATTCACCTTTATAAGTATTACGAAATTTGATAATCAATTTTTTCCTATAAAAGATAGACAGCTTCAGTTTCACACAGAGATAATATTTAGTGATTTTGTTTTTTATAAGTGAAGCAAGAGGAAAATTACTTAGAAAATTATAAAAACTTACGATGCTGACGTATTGTCTTTTATATTCTGTAATTATTAATATTACTTTTGTATGTCTGCACACAGGTTGAGTGACCTTAAACAATTTATTTAAGCTCTCTGTCTCAGATTCCCCATCTGCAGGAAGGAGATTATGATTATAGTTATCTCGTAGGGTTATTACGAGAATTAAATGAGTCCACACATGCAAATAACTCAGAACTGTACCTGACATAGATTAAGCGTTTAATGAATGTCAGATATTACGATATAGGTAGTACTCTGTGGCACTGACCTTAGTCAAAATCCTTCCCAGATGACTATAAGATGGATCTACATAGACATCTATTACTCCATCTCTAAAAATTACTAACTCTACTGATTTTGTTCATACTTATATGTTCTTATCATAAGGCACCTGCAGTCAAGAATTTGCAGGGCAATTTTGACAGAGATCTTAAAATACACCTGGTTAGATTCCTGCAATGATCTTGGCTTCCCTTACAGTTTTGGTTAACGGCTTGAAAAACATTCTATGATTCTTCCTGATTTGTTGTTGTCGTTTGGTCTTAAGAAAAAAACAAACAAACAACAAAACTATTCTCTTCTCAAAATCATTCTTTTCTGCATTTACTAAGTTAACATAATCTTTTCCTTTAGCTACTCTTCATGCCTTTTTTCTTCCTCTTATACAATAGATTCCTCCTGTGGTCAATACTTTCCACTCAAAAGGCACAATTATTCCTATTTACAGATCATAAAAATAATACTATGAGAGGTTAAGTGTAGTTGTAATTTGAATGTGGGCCTATTAGACTTGAAATGTGAGCTTTTTCATTACTGTTAAGGCCAATGATACATGGCTACAAAAGGTTCAGCTATTCCAACACCATAGAAAACAGAAAGGTAGAGGAATAGGGTTAGCTGTATTGTCAGGTAGCCCAGTGCACTGGGATATGTAATGAGGCATGTTATGTCCTCGAATACTGAAAGCTTTTTCTAGAGAGTCCCACTCTTTTTCAGACAATGGTATTGAAACCAAGATAGGTAAACATAGCACTTTATCCTTTGCTTGGAGAGTACTTGAATCAAATTGATCAAAGAACCAAAACTTGTAGATTCAGATGTATATGTTCAAATAGCAATTCGTGTTTTAATAAAAATATAGAGCTATCTTAGGAGGACTAGCCATAATTTTCAATTGATCTCAGATTGTTACAGAATACGGAAAAGGAGAGAAATCCTTTATATTAATTTTATCTATCCTTGAGTTAAAAAGAGAAAACTACAATATCCTTGTTCTATATTCTATGCAAAGTTATAACGATTCTAAAAATTAATTAAAATAGGAGGAAATTATGTATCATAAGAATTGAACTATTTCATACTAGAGATAATTACAAATACCTTTGAAAAAAGGAAAAGATGAGATAAATAAGAATTTCTGTAAAATCTATTCATTCACAAATTTTATTGCACATTGAATATTTTCATAGAGCTTTTCTAAAACATAGATACTTGGGCCTCACTCAAAATCTACTGAATCAGAATTTATATATCATAAAAATTGTGTGCAATCAAGTTTTTGAAAGATTGCTATAGGCTAAAAATTGATACTCTTTTTAGAAACACAAAAAAATTCATTTTAATGCATCCAGTTTAAAACGATTTAAGGAATAGAATTATAAAGTAAATGAAAACAATAATAAAATTTTTCACTATATTCATATTATTTTTAAATTATGAAAAACTTTTAAAAATAAATGTTGAGTAAGTTGGGGGGATGGAATCAAATGAAGCTCAAAACTTATTGACTATAATATTTTAAATATTTCATTAAAAATTTATGATAAATATTGTAGAATGAGTGGCGATATATATCTGACTCAAAAATAATATTCTGATTATTTAAAAATATTCCATTTTATTTAGCGAAATATTGATTTGCTCTGATTTCAAATGGCATAAATTTTTACAACATTATGCACTTACTTGGTAGTTTTAAGTTTGATTTCTATAACATTAGTTAATTTTTTGGGTCCTGGCTCAAGTGACAACAAGCTCATACAGTTACGGAGTTGGAAAAGCAAACATTTCTAAATTCTCATTTATTTAGACTGTATCCTAATGTTTTATTTGCAATTTGTGAGAAGTTTGGCTGAAGCCTCATAGAACTTTGCTAATAAATTACTGTTTCTCTTATCAAATAAATCATAAAAATAATATTGTGAAACTCTCCTTCAGATACTAACTGCCTTCAATTATTTTAGTTACAAATATTTGTGTGATAAACATGATATATTTATTATCAATATTGATCAAAGTAAGTCAAAGGAAGTTGGTAAAACTTTATCACGTTTTCATTATTAAATCATTCTGATTTGTTTTGTATATGAAATATAACCTACAAATAAAAATGAGCATAAAGCAAAAATTTAGCAAAATTATTTTACAACACAAGCACTCATTTAACCACTTCCTAGAATAATTAATAGAACATTTGTCAGCATCTTGAATTCTCTATTTGCCTCATCCCAGTAATAACATTCCTCCCTAAAGATAATTACTATTCTAAAATGTATGGTAACCACTTCCTTGATTTTCTATATATTTTAACAACCTGTACATATTTTCATAAACAATGTGGTTTAGTTTTGCCTGTATTTGTCATACATAAAGAGAATTATAACACTACATGTATTCTTTTGTGATAAGCTTCTGTCATTCAAAGCTATGTTTTTAAGGCTCAGCCATGTTTTTAATGTAGTTGTAGTTCATTAATTTTCATTGCTCAGTATTCCTTTTATAAATATAAATCATTTTTCTCTTGTATTACTGATAGGCAGTTGGATTTATGGCTTATGCAGATTTTGACTTGATGAACATAGCTGCTAACAATACATTTGTACATTACTTCTGATGCACACGTGAATACATTTCTCTAGGGAATATGCCTAGGAGTATAATTGCAGAATCATGGCTTATGTCTATTATACTGCAATAGAATTTTTATTATAACCATCTGAAGTTAGTGCAAATGCTGTATGTTAAAGGTATGGTCCCCAGTAAGAGTGCCAATGCTCAGATGCCAGCCACAAGTTCAGGGTTCCCAGGGCCTTCTTCATTTCTGATCAACTGGCTACAAGCACAGAGAAGTTTCCATAGCCCCATTCAGATTTGAGATTCACTAAATCAACTCACAGAACTCAAGAAAGTTCCATACTTACAATTACAATTCTATAGTAATTCATACAAATCAGGATCAGCCAAATGAAGAGACAAATAGAACAAGGTATGGGAGGTTCCCCAATGTAGAACTTCCATGCCTTCTCACCAGGGAGTCAGAGTGCATCATTCTCCCAGCACACTGATGTGTTCACCAACCAGGAAGTTCTCCTGAACTTGAGTGTTCATAGTTCTTATTTGGGGTTTTATTATGTAGATACCATTGATCGAATCAATGACCATGTGATTAAAGATCTCCAGGCCTCTTCCCTTCCCTGGAGTTTGGGCTGGCTCAGAGCCCCAATTCCCCAATCATATAGTTGGTTGGTCTAATGATCAGCCTCATCCTAAATTATGCTCATTATGCTAATAAATTAGTTTACTAGCATAAACTCAAGTATGATCCAAGGGGTTCATGAATAATAACTTGGGAGATTTTTCAGGATTTTAGAAGATAGATGCCAGGAACTTGGAAAAAAGACTAATTTTTTTTTTTTATTCAATACTCCAAATCTTGTAAATAATATCAAGCTCTTATTAAGAGTGGTTAACCAAATCACCCTCTCACAATTTTTTTTTATGAGTCCTTATCCTTTCACATACCAAAATTTGTTTTATTATTTTTTCTTTTTAAAAATGTCCACTATTATTTTTCATAGAAATATAAATTAATGTGGTTTTAATTTTAATATTTTTATTTACTAATGAAGTCTCACACCTTTATATATATTTAAACACTCTTTGGGCATTCTCTTTCAACTTTTGTGAAAACACTGCTTAAGTCTTTGTCTATAATTCTTCTAAGATTTCTCTTTTGTATTGACTTATAGGCTTTATATATTGATGATATGTAGAATATATATGACTTACATATTTTGGTTATTAGCTCTCTGTAAGTTTATGTGTTCCAAATATATTTGCCAATTCAGAAGGCCAAATTTGCCATTATCTTTAGTGGAACAGAGGTTCTAATTTCAATATAGTCAAATTTATTAATTTTTTCTTTCTGTACATTTTGTGATCTCTTTAAAGATATATGTTCCTACCATTCACTCATGAAGATAATCCTTTATATTTTTATCTGGAAACTTTTTTAGTTTTATCTTTCACTTTAAGATAATAATTCATATGGAAATAAGTTTATATGGCTAGATATATGTTCATGATATTTTTAATACAGGAAAAAAATTACCAATTCAATCATTCATTGAAAGAATACATTTTCTCACATTCATGCAGAGCCAACTTTTATAGTAAACCAAGTGTTTTATATCTGTGGGTTTGTTTCTGGACACTAAATTTTGTTCCGTTGATCATTTTATCAATACTTGAGCCAATGAATTGCTGTAATTTTATGCTAAGTCAAAAGAAGAAAGTACCCTATCTTGTACATTTTGAAGATCTGCATTTGGCATTTTTAACCTCTTTCATTTCAATATAAACTTTAGAATTAGCATATCAAGATTCTCACACACACACACACACACACACACACACACACACACACACTCACACACAGAGCATTTTGAGATTTTTCAGGAATTTTAGAAAAAATTGACTGCTTTATATTAGTAAGTCTTCCTGAATATAAAATTGGGATATGTCTCTGTGTCTGATATGAAATGATTTTTATTATTTTATTGGAAATTTGAAGTGTTTTTAAAAGATTTCTTTAAGCCTTTGTAAATGTTTTCATCAGAAAGATCAAGTGAATTACCTAAAGTCCCATCACTTATAGTAAAAGTTTCATATCTGTTTTTTATAAAACTGTTTAGATTTTAAATATATTTTATACTTTTCTTTTTACTACCACTTTTTTTATTTCATGTTTTTTTTTCAATAAAAACAAATCTAGATTCAATTAAGAAGAAACAAATGTCCCAAAATGAAAGAGGAATAAGGCTTTTCTTGTATAGGTGGGGAGAGATAGGCAATTCTTTAAATAAGCTTTTATGGGGAAATTGGATAAATGAGAGAAAATGATTATCAACCTGAAAGAAAAAAAATGTTTCCTATGGTTAGTCAATTCTCAGGATAAGCTGATAAGGGTGCACATTCTGCTTTTTAGCCCTTGTCAGTGACTAGGGACAAGCAGAGTTCAGTGACCTGTAGCGAGCAGAAAAGCTTGACTACAGTTTGATCGAGATAAAGCAGAAAGTAAGAAACAGGAGATTGTGAATACTTTATCAATGTCTATCTTTCTAAATCTTGAAAATTTTTCATAATCATTCTTCTCATACTAACTTATTATTAATCAGTCTCAATAGAGTTTTCCCTAAGACAGCTTGGGGAATATGTAGGGTGCAATATGGGGAAGGGGTCGGCAAACTTTTTTCTGTTGTAAAGGGGAGAATTTATTTGAATATATCCAGAGTGGAAAATGGGGTAGGATGCATAACAATAAATTATATCAGTGACCTCAGAGGGCAGCCTGAGAACAAAGAAACTGAAAAAGGTATATTCTTTACCATTTAGACATAATTATGTCTTCTCACATTCAAAATCATTGTTCAATCAGTAAACATATAAGCTATGGAATCAATAAGCAAAACAATTGAGTCCAACGCCCTTTGGTGACAAGTGGAATATCACCAATCGATGGTTTTTTCGTGTGTGATAAAAAGATAATTTAGAGAAGATTCTTTCTCATTACTATTTACTAGTTTCTTAAATTTAATTTAATTTATATGTGATGAATTACCATATTTCCATACCTATTTGTTGTCATATCTTCAGTTATCTTTCTGTAACAAAATAATGGATGAGTCTTCAAACATCATTTAAAATAACTACAGTGAAATAGATTTTAGCATTTTCTTATAAGTAAAAAAATAATAAATTCTACTATTAGAAATTAATACTCTGGCAATATTAAGTGACTATAATTACCAATTTGCTAGACATAAAAATTCAGTAAAAGGAAATAACAAATAGGTACTCATTTATGGACTGAGAAACTATATGGTTGATGGTATTACCAATCAAGAGAGAACATTGGAAAAATGTTATTTTGGAAAGGCTAATAGGATGTTGCAATTATGAATTTAGGACTCAAAGAGTATAAAGGAAGTTCAGCAGTGGAAGAGATGAAATTGGTCAGGAAGTTTAAGTACTGATCAACATAAGAGTATAAGAAGAGAAACAGAATAAATCTCTAAGAAACATTCAAATATCAGAATAGTGATGATCTTGAAAAAAACTGAGCCAAAGTCAAAGTCAAGAGGAAATCTGAGAATACTCTTTAGGTTATAATATCCCAAAGAAGATGAAAGCATCAGTGATAAAAAAAAAAAAAGTCAGAAGATACAACAAAGACACATAAAATAAGGGTCATGATAATAAAATCCTATAGTGTCAAGATCTTAAAAGCAAGAAGGATTCTGTTACCTATTTGTGACTGAAATATTACAAAAATAATCTGAAATTTAAAAATATTTTTCACCCACTCCTGTTAGTACCCGATTGCACATAAAGAGATTAATACAGAGTGCTTAAAGACAATAAAATAAAAACAGGTGAGTGAATATTTATTTATTGACAGTGTATTGGCCTATTTTTGGTGTATGTGAGTATCTGAGTCTATCTAAAACATAAAGTTATTTGATATTTGCATAAGTCATTTAGTAATGTTTCATCTGTTTTCCATGAGATCATATTTGAGAATTGTCCTGGACTGCATATATTTGTGTACAAAATTGTATAAATGCAGCAATAATACTTTTTCTAAGACTTTTATAAATCACTTGTATTTTTCCTTACTGAAATAAAAGACCAAAGCATTCAAAAGAAAGCCTTTGTTTTTTAGACAGAAAGGCTTTCTTCAATTAAAATGAGATAATGAACATTAATTTTGCATTCTGTTATGAGTAGTTATTTGGAGGTAAAATGTGAAGACCCAGTTTTCACTTTTCAAACATGATGAGCTGATCTCAATCATCAATGTTCTTTTGACTATAATTAATATCTTTCTGATAATCATCAGGAATATAGGAAGCAGAAGACTAGACAAACCAAAGTTTAATAATGGATTATGTCTAGTGAGGTTATATTTTTCAGGGTTGCTTTTCAAAGAGGAACACATATTTTTTCTGGAGTTACCTCTAGGTTCACTTCTGATTGAAGAGACAGCCTATGTATGCAGCACAGTCATTAACATTTAATCTCTAATTTCAGATGTCTGTAACATGGGTCAAGAAGCCATATGTGTGAGGTCAGAGAGTGTTATTGCAAAAGCTAGCCCAAAATAGATCTTGGTCAGAAATCTTGTCATCAATTTTAAATGACATTTCTAACCAGAACACAGAGAACTCACATTGATTCACTTACGAGGCTTCTTTTGACTCATTCTCTAGCAGGAAGCTCTGGCATTCAGTGGGGCATGTTTGAAAGCACCTTCATCTCTGCTAGGATATATTATTTAAAAATGTCAAGCCTGTTTTGCTGTTCTTGGAATCTAAATGATTCAGGATGAACTGCTTATACACATACAGAATCACTTCTTAATGATTTTTTAAAATTATGTATTTTGACCCTGCCAGTAAGTAAAAAGATCACCTTTATGTAGAGCATTGTTCTTCTACTTCTATCTTCTCTTGATCATATTGTCATAGTTCTATTGCTAAATATGTTCACTTTTATCTTGCAATTTGAAAGAAAATTAAAAGGCTTAATAAATAAAAATAATATTAGCTAACATTTTTTTAATCTCAAAAGAGATTAGTTTTTCTTTTGTAGTCAATTTAACAGTCCAAACACTTAATAAATTGTGGGGTTATTAAGAAGGAGAGGAATCTGCAGTTGCTACATTTGTTTAATCTTGGGGTCCCTTCCAGTGATCCTATTCATATCTTGTAAGATATTTAAACTTTGTAATATACAAGATTACTTTGTTTGCTCTGAAAGTACACCAGAAGTATCCCAAAAAACCTACCATTTTCATGAAAAAAATGTCAATTAGTTTCTAACTATTCTCTCCGTTGTCTATTATAATCATTTTTACAAACGCTGATTTTCCCAACTCAGATATTTAATAATATCCTTATTATAAATAGGAGACTGTTTATTTTAATGTAAATAAAATTCAGATTATCACCATATATTTCTATCTAAAAACCAATATCACACTTAGTCTTGAAGAATAAATACCCCTCCTACAGGCCTACTTCAAATGGCTCCTATATATTACATACAAAACTACACACTTATAAATCTCCTATATTAAGGTGCTTCTGAGTACTCCCATGAAACTTAGCACCTACACAGAGAAAAATGTGGCCCTAGACATCTATTCTTAATAGCACAGTTCAAGCATTAGGGAACCACTTCTCCATATTTCTGACCATTGTAGACTCTAAATTAAAGATGTTTACATTTTAACAGCCTTTAATTTTGTATGTTCTTCCACTGCCACATAGACAGACACTACTTCGGATCATAAGAAATGTCTCGGCAATAGATCCACTAATGTCAGAGAATAAAACAAACAATAAATAGTAAAATAGAACCCAGAAAAACAAAATCTGAAATTTTAATATAATAGAAACCATTAAGAGGTCATCCACTTATATTTTTGGACATAATATATTCAAAACACAACATATGATCATAAGTTCATAATTTATTTGATATATGCTCAAAAATAAGGAGGAAAAAAGAAAATGGCCAAATTTTCTTTCTCTCTCTCTCTCACACACACACACACACACACACACACACATACACGTGCACACTCTTACTAAAAATGGAGAATATGAAATACTGAATAACTAGCAAGCAACCAATAATTAAACAAAGCCAAGGTGATTCCAATATAGAAATTGTTATGATGTTCGCAAAATAATTTTTTGTTTATATTTTATCCAATAGTGGTAATATTCTATATGGCACTAAGAATACATATGTATGGAAAAAATATAGAATTTTAATAAAAATTTTATAGACATTTATAGACCATATCTATATTATCTATAAATATCTATGTTATCTATAAAAGTTAGTGAAACTAATCTGAGATTTTATTTCAAACAACCAACTATATAAGACAACTATAGAACTTAATTGGTTAATAAAAAAATTAAAAACAAATGATTACATAGCATGGAGAATGCAAAATAAAGTTATAGTCTTAGTAGGCAACAAAGTGAAACAAATATCATAAATGAAATTCAAAAGTAAATATTGCTAAATTCAGACAAATTATACTAGGTGCAGGATTCATGTTGAACAGCTAACATTTATCATATATACTTTAGATGTACTAGAATAAAAGAAAACAATTTAATGAAAAATGTTCATTTTAACACAATGTTAAAACAAAAGTTTTGCCTTTTTATAAAATTTAACAAGATTTTTTCAAATTTAGGCATTGATATAATATTGTTGAGACAAGCTTATGATTATTATAGTAACATGGTTGGTAAAGAAAATGGTACACAAGACAAATTTTGACCAAAGTCCAGAAGCATTTTATTTTTGTATTTTGTACAGTACATAGTTTGTGTATTACTTAGAGACATGGTCAGAATTATACGAACAGCAATGATATTCATTGGAATTCAAAGAGTATAAAAATATAATTTATGTACAAGCCTGTAGTCCCATTGTTGTCATGGAAGACATTATATCAGAATCTAATCTCTTGAAACTTGAAACGTATATTATGCTCCCATATATTGTTCATCTTGGTAAACATTCCTTGTGCGGTTGAAACTGGTATTTCTTCTTCAGTTGTGGAATATAGTGCACGTCAAATAGATTAAGTTGTTTGGTAGAATTGTTCACATTTATATTCTTAATGACTTTTTGGTCTACTTGCTCAAATACTGAGAATGGTAATTTAAAATCACCAAAAAGTATTTGTCATTTTTGGATGTTTCTATTTTTGTCTTTATTTATTTTTTTATTTTGTCATGATTTCGAAGTTCTATTATTAATTGTATGTACGCCTGAGTTATTATGTGTTTCTGATGAACTGACCCTTTTATTATTATAAAGTTCCTCACTTTATATTAGGTAATAATTTTTCTCTGGAATTCTATTTTGTCCAATATTAATATAGTATTTTTAGTTTTCTTATGTTTCCTATTTAATGGCATATACTTTTATATTTTTAACCTTCAAATTTTAGTTGTCTTTATATATAAAGTGTGTTTCTATCAACATATATTTGGGTTTCTATAGCCTGATATTCTGATTTTTGGATATCATGTTTAACCTACTTAAATTTAATGTAGTTATTTGCATGGATAGATTTAAGTATATTATCTTGCTATTTGTTTTTAATGTTTTTATCTCTGATTTTGTTCATCCGCTGCTTCCATCATCCTTAAATTTTGGTTAGTAAAATACTTCCAATGTTTTTGTTTCATCTAAATGCTTTTTAGCAATAGCTATTTTTATTAATTTATGGTTGATGCTCTTGCACTTAGAATGTAAATCTTTATCTCAGCAGGTGACTTATTTAATGTTGATTAACTTTACACACTTTACTATCAATATTCGCCACTTCTCACTATCCATTTCTCACTTCACACATGGTATAAACTCACAACGATATAGTTTTAATTATTTGATCCCTCATTTTTTGTGCTATTGTTCTTAAATATTTTATCCCACCTGAATTAAAAACTACATTTAATTTCTTCAAAGTACTTATAAGAATGGCCAATAAGCACATGAAAAAATGGTCAATATCATTAGGCATCAGGGAAATGCATAACAAAACCACAATGAGATACAACTTTACGCCTACTAGTATGGCAATAATTTTAAAAAATGGAAAATAAGTGTGAGAGAGTATATCTGTAAATTGGAGTTCTTCTGCATTGATAATGGGAAGGAAAAATAGTGCAGATATTTTGGAAACTTTGGCAATTGTTCAAAGAGCTAAAATAGAATTACTGTATGGCACGCCAATTCCACTCTTAGATATGTACTCCCAAAAATTGAAAGCAAGAACTCATACAGATTCTGTACAACAATGTCCATTACAACATTGCTCACAATAGTCAAAAAGTGAAATAAACCAAATGTTCATCAACAGATGAATGAATAAACAAAATGTGATATATACATAGGGTGAAATATTATTCAGCCATGAGAAAGCATGAAGTTCTAATATATGGTACAACATAAATGAACCTTGAAAACATTATGCTACGTGAAGTAAACCATATAAGAAAGGACAAATGTTGCATAATTCCACTTATATAAAATATCTGTAACAAACAAATTTATAGAGACAGAAAGTAAATTAGAGGTTTCGAGGGGCCCAGGGTAGGAGGTAATTGGGATTTACAGTTTAATGATTGCAGAATTTGTGTTTAGGATGATGAAAAAATTATAGAAATAGATAGTGGTGATGATCACATATTTTTCCCCAAGCAGCAAGAACTTTTAAGGAAATTCTGAGATAAACAAATTGGTCTTTTAATGCAAATATTTGTCAGTTATAGACATTTTTAATATTTTCTGTGTGCTTGACAATTTGAAAAGCCAAAAAGTTTGGAGTAAGGAAATGTTTATTGATTGAGAGGGTGCCATCGAAGAAGATGGGAGCCATAGTGGTGGCTCCTCAAACCCATCCTAAGAAAGTACAGAGTTCAGGTTTCTTTTCTGTCAAGGGAAGGGGAAATAGAAGGGATAAGAGGTGATTGAACACCACAGACATCTGGGTGCCAGCAGGGGTCTGAGGAAGATTGTGCTAATTGCTGTGAGTCTGGTCATGAGGTTCCTGCAAATCTTTGATGAACAATGCATACTTCCCTTATCTCCTCCAGACACAAGCAGAATTCCTCTAATGATTAGCATGTCTATCTAAGCAGAGGTTATTAGCCTGAAGGCCATGGGAATAAAATAGACTTGAACAAGATGGGGTTAAAGAGACAGCATTTCATTGTCACATTTATACATCTAAGTTTCATCTGGTATCATTATCTTTCAGCACAAATAATGTCCTTTACCACCATTTGAACTGTAGGTCAACGGAAAATTAATTTTCTTAGCCTTAGTTTATCAAATAATATATTTATATAATCCTCATTTTGAAAGTATTTTTGCTCATTCTGGAATTTGAGGTAGATTTTTTTTATTTGTTTAATTTTCATTCATCACTCTAAAAATGTCCATCATTTTCTTTGATCACCCTTGTTTCTGATGAGAAGTCAAAAACATATCTCTGTTTTTCTCTATACAATGTATTTTTTTTTCCCAATGGATGATTTGAAGATTTTCTGTGTATCTTTGGTTCTCAGTAACGCTACTATGATGGGTTATGTGTAATTATTTTTGTATTTATTTTACATAGGGTCTACTAAGTGTCTTGGATATATATATCAAATTTTTTCATCAAACCAGAAAAAGTTGAGGCAATTTTTTCCTGCTTCATCTTGCATATTGTCATGTCACTTTTGAAATACTTTCACTGTATATTTGCATGGTATATGTATTATTTAGCTGTGAATCTGAGGCTTTAAGAGACATCCTTGCCCTGCTTTCCCACGTCCCAAAAATAAGAGCAGCAAAGTGACTCAATGTTGTAGTTATCTGTAGCTCAGATATGGCTATCAAGTTTTGAAAAATTATAGTGGGGAAATCAACTCGGTTTTTACTTTGTCATATTCTAAGCACATAAGCAGCTAAATATTTATGTGCAAAAGGTGTTAGTAGCTCCCAAACCCTTAATATGACCCCATTGTTATATTAAACAGAGAATATAAGATTATTCAAGCCCTCATTATTATAGAGGTGGATTTGACCACTTTGGTATATGCCTATGTATTGCAACACCTAACACAATATAGAATATGTCTGTTATCCCAGAGAGTTCTTTGTAATCCTTTTCAGGAAATTCACACACACACACACACACACACACACACACACACACACACACACACATTACGGTAATCACTGATAGAATTTCTATCACTATAGCATAGTTTTGCATGTTTAGAACTTTATCTTAATTGATTCATAAAAAATATATCCTATGCCCTTTGGTGCAAGGATTATTTTACTTAAAATATTGTTTTTCAAATTCATTTGAATTTGAGTATGTATTGCCTGTGTGTCAGCAGTTTATTTCTTCTTAAATCTCATCAGTATTTCAACATATAAATAAATCAGTTTATTTAACAACTATCCAGTGATGAACATTTGGCTTAGTTCCTGTTTGAGGCTATTAAGAGGAAAGCTGATATAAATATTCACATATAAGGTTACAAGGTTTTTGTTTGTAAGCATATATTTGCATTGCTTGGGTAAATAATGAGAAGAAAATTACTACATCTTATGCTAGATTTGTGTTTAACTTTATAAGAAACTGTCATACTTTCTCAGAGTGGTTTTGACTTTTTCCTTTCCAACGAGCAATCATATCATCATGATCACTTTGTGTTGTTAGTTTTTGTTTGTTTGTTTGTTTTAAGGTATTTTTATGGTATAAAATGGCATCTCCTTATGATTGCATTTCCCTGATTATGCTAAACATATTAAGGATTATTTTATGTGCTTGTTGGCCATTTGTATAGCATCTATCGTAAAGTTTCTGTTCTAGTTGTTTGCACACTGAAACTTTTAAAAATATTTTTAGTCTTGAAATCAAATAATGTTAAGTCCCCTCATGTTTTGTTAAATGTTGTCTTGCTTATTTTAACACCTGCTTTTCTTTTTATATTTTAAAACCATCTTGTTTTCTGGGATTTTAAGCTGTGCCTCAATATATAGGTCAATAGAGGGGACAATTAACATCTTAATACTGGGACTTTAACTACATGACAGTAGTTTTATCTACTTATATTTTTGGTATTTTAAAACAAGGTATCGCTCTAATGTTTTAAAGTTTTCAGAATAGAAGTCTTGTACATTTTTTTGAATTTATTAGTAGCTATTTTACAAAACTATTATAAAAGTCGCTCTTTAAATGTTATTTTCCAATTTATAGTTTATAGTATAATGAATTTTTATTCTACCACTTGAAAAATTCAACAAATCTAGTAGGATTTTTATATAGATTACTTATAATTTTCTCCATAAGCAACCATCTCATCTTCAAGTAAGACTTGTTTTTTCTTTATAATATTCATAATATTCACTTTTTTATCTTGCCTTATTACGCTGGCTATATTTGAAAATACAAAGCAAATGACAGTGGTGAGAGCAAATACACTTTTCTGTGTATATCCTTCTTTGTTAATCCATTATTTCTAATACTTCTTTTAAAAATCTAAATTAAAACGTGTCCCTATCAATACTACTTTACTCTTTTCCTTCATTTATCATTTCACGTAATATACACTGATTGCCTATTATTCCTTGGATGAAGTGTCGCTAATGTAACATTAAAAAAAAACATCTCTTTACTCAGTGTAGATTAGTTTGTTGTAAATGTACATGCCTAAGAATTATCATACTGTACTTTATTCTCTGCTTGCCCATATGTTTCTTCTCAAAAGTGTGTGACTCATTGAACAGGTAGTTTACATATCTGTGACCATCATTCATGCTTTTACATGGGGAATTCTATAAAATACTTACTAAATAAAAATGGATTTTTAAAAAGTAAACCAATCACAAAAGTTGTAAATAAATAAAACCCTACATCATGAGATAAAGGAATATTTATTTATCTCTTTGAAAATACCTCTATAACTGAGAACTTACTGTTATTTATTCTTTTTTTTAAGTGACATAAGAATATGCAGTTGGCATTTAAATGAAAACATTAGAAACATTTGCTTTTCTTCTCTTATTTCAATTACTTTTAGTAAAGTCAAATTTCTTTGCTTTTTGTTTTTCACCCAAATACTGAATTATGTCTTTCTCTTCTTCTGTTCCTCTTTAATCCCTTTTCTTTTTTAGTACTTGAAAATGATCATGTTTATATTTCCTCTTATTTGTCCCACCTTCTGTCATAGTAAATTTAAAAATGATCTTTCAATCTGGGAAAATTGAAATTCTCACCAGTAATTTGTAATATCACAGGTACTTTGGTTATTTTCTTTTTATAATCCATATATGCCAATCTCCAATTTTATTAACAGTCAACTGTATCTCAGCAATTTTCAGGGTTCACCTGAAACCACTTGTTATTACATAGTGTTATTACATAGTATTGGATTAGGATATTCTTAATTATTAAAAATAACATGGTGCTAGTAATTATAAATAACTGCCTCACATATCTGTTCTCAAATCTCTAACCCTCTTGCAGGGGGTAGTCACTGTTTCAAAAATAAAATCAATGGGTGGAGTCACAATAAAATGTGTTACATATACTTTGGAACTGGCTTGTATGACAACAAATAAACTGCTTTATGTTCACTCAATATAAGAATCATTTTGATAATTCACAAGTGACCTGCTAATAATTCTATATAGAAATTGATATTCATCTTTACTATCAAAGAAAAATATTTAAAGAAAAATATTTAAAGTATTATTATTTATATTATTTATATTTTGCCTCTGATTTATCTTTTTAGAACAGTAAGATAACTTAGGAATTAGTGTTTGAGCCATTGGTGTGCATTAGAATCATCTAGGAATTTTTTTTTTCTTCTATCAAAATATACATTACATACCCAGGCCCCTTCTAGCACTAATGTAACAAAAATATTGTGCTTTGCTTATTTATTTATATATATATATATATATATATATATAATTCTATATGATGTTTTAACTGATGCTCTCAGTTTTATAAAAATACTAGTCTCTTTATAATAAAATTAGTTATGCATTTTCCTAACATTATTTACCTGTTTTTTATTTTATTTTTCTCTATATAATTCTTTTTATTTTTCAATTATAGTTGACATACATTATATTAGTTTTAGGTGTACAACGTAGTGATTAGACAGTTATATAACTTAAGAAATGATCACCTTGGTAAATCTAGTACCAATCTGACACCGTACATAGTTATTACAATATTATTGACTAGATTCCCTGTGCACTATACTTTATATCTCCATGTCTATTTTGTAACTACCAATTTGTACTTCTTAATACCTTCCCTTTTTCACCTATCCTCCCAAACTCCTCCCATCTGGCAACCACCAAAATGTTTTCTTTACGTTTGTGTTTTGTTTCATTTATTTTATTTTTTAGATTCCATATATAAGTGAAATCATATGGCATTTGTCTTTGTCTGGTTTACTCCACTCAGCACAATATCTTCTAGGTCCATCTGTGTTGTTGCAGATAGCGAGATTTCATTCTTTTTTTATGACTGAGTGATATTCCATTGCATATATGTACGACTTCTTCTTTATTCATTCATCCTTTGATGAAAACTCAGATTGCCTCCATATCTTGACTGTTGTCAAAAAAGCTACAATGAACATGTGAATGCACATGTCCCTTCAGAGTAGTAATGTTGATATGATCAAAAACTATCTTATAGCCATGGCTTCCATGTTAATTCAATTTCTGATGTCTTTAATTTTGTCAGTGACACAATTCCTTAATAGAGTTCAGAACACCTGATCATGTTATTATCTACTCCTTCTCAACTCTGTCAATTAATTCACTAAATTCCATCAATTGTGTTAAAATATCTTCTAAGTATTTCTGTTCTGTATTTCATATATTCAGACTAACTTGGTCTCTGGTAATCACAGATAAATGGTATCTCCTAACTCCTCATTTCTAATTTCTACTCATGATAATTTTCACTATATTCCCACAGAAGGCAAATCATTCTAAAATTTTGCTTTCATGATGCTATTCACTCTCTAAATGTAAAAGCTTCAATGGCTCCCCACTGCCCACTCAAAATAGAGCACATTTCTTAATCTTCACAACCTAGGCTTAACCTGATTTTCAAAACTATTCTCTTCTTATCTGCAATATTAACCTCTTAGTCCACCTATTTTAATTTATCTACCTATATTTCCTTAATTATTATTCATTGGGCATTTTTTCCACACCTCTATTTTTTTTTTTTCTTCATGCTCCTGAGTTTTCTTAATTTTCCTATTCACTGCTGTCATAATTAACTTTTAAGGTTTGCAATACAGAATTGCTCAAATTAAGAGCAGGAATGTCTTTTTATGGAAAAAAAAAAACTTATGAGGTATTTATTTATTTTTATTTTATTGTTTCTGAATTAAGTAATGCTCCTAGCCTCCATCTTAACAAGATTGCTGGGAATTTAATTTTGTTCCTTATAGAGGTGGTGGAGGGTTACAGTGAGGTTCACTTTCTACGGTGACTCACAAAAATACTGAATCTATATTGTCTCCAAAAAAAAATGAAAAAAAAAATTCTGTAGTCTTCCCTTGATATTAACTACTGATATCTTCTTAACTGAATACATGTGGCCCTTAAATTCTCTAATGCTTCTCTTTAATGTTATCCCCTGGTAATGAAAATTACATGGGAGGCAAGGACACAATTTATAGGACTAGGGTGCCCTCATATTCTGATATTCTATCCCACAAATTCTATCCTTTATGGCCTCCACAGATTTTGACTTTTGGTTTTCAGCACAATGAGACCTCTGGCTTATCTTTGGGTTTCTTTTCTTTCTACTATAGTCTAAAAACTGCCTTCAATCAGTAACCTCTGGTTATTGTGGTATTCATCCCACACCAATTGTATTTTTGTTTTATTGTAGTTCCTATTAAATACCTGAATCACAGTCCTATTGATACCTCTTTTGTAACACCTAAAAAACATTGTTTCATATATATGTTTAATATTTTAGTTAGGGATGCTTTTAATAGAATGTAACAAACTATCTATAATAACTTACCTAAAAGCAGAAATCAAGCCAATCTGTTCTCATGGGTGTTTCTCTCATTGCAAAGAAGAAAATTTTACCAAAAATGTCTTATTAGAGTTCCTGATTTACAGTCAGGAAACACCTTATTCTAAAACTTCTTATTATGTTTTTTTGTTTTTTTGTTTTTTTTGTTTTTTAAATCTTGGACATGTGCCCATTCCCTGAGTTCTGGAGGCAGATGGCAGAAACTTACCTTTCTTGAGCTTGGACAAACACAATAAATAGAAGTCTTTTTAGCTAAAATAAAAGGAGAAAATGCTAAAAACAGCATTTAATGATCAAACTACAGTGTCTAATTTTTTTAAATTACATTGTCTCTTCTGTTACAAATTAATATATTTTTTTTCCAAAAATATATCAGTAAATAAGAGTTAATTATCTCTGTTTGAAAGTGCAATCCTGAAATTTGTTTAAACTCAAAGGAATAAAGCTGACTAGAGTGTAAGATGAAACTGTATGAAACTGTATACTATTAGTTGCTACATATACCTTATAAAAAAAGAAGAGGAATGTCCTTTCACTTCTGAGCTAGTATGGTACTTCTAGCTTGTTGATAACTAGAACATTAAGTCATTTTTTTTAAAATTGTGAGTCTTCTAGATTGTTATTTTAGATACATTCTTCATAAAAAATTAGCTAGTATACAATAAAAAAAAATGAATGGCTAGGTTTGGTCCTCTTTGACTTATTAATACTTATAAAATAAAAATTTATGTTACTATGCATGAATCTATGCATAAAAATTTATGAAACTATGCATGAATCTACAATTGTGCATAAATGTAAATACAAATTCTTGAAAAACTGTAGGAACAAAAATATATTAGCAATAGAATTTGCTTGCTTCAAGCAAACTAACTAAATTGCTTTTCTCCCATTTGACTTCAAACCTAAACATAATAAAAAGTATATATTCAGATAAACTACACACAATATAATTTCTACATAAGTTTGCCATATAAATATACATATAATTTAATAAGCTCACAGAAATTAAAAAAAAAAAAAACAGAAAAATGTATTGGTGACTCTTTTTACCTCGGTTTTATGTGATGTTTACTGATTCAAGGACATGATAATGTTTTATTTCCTATCACCAGTATAGCAAATAAGATAATGATATATGCCACAAAATAATTTTTCTGAATGAAATTTGATTCAAATTAGGGAGTACAAGTAATAGAAGATTTAATATGAAAGCAAAAACAAATAGGATTTATGACTAGCTTTTCTGTATATAAGGATAAATTGGCCTGTTCAAAGTCTACAGAATATTTTTCATATAAATGATATCAGTATGAATAAGTAATGGTTTTCTATATAACTTATACTTTGTATTGAAAATAGCCTGTATTTATAGTGATTATGTATCAAGAGAAATGAAACAGTACATGTACTGTTGGTAAATGTATGCAATTTATTAGTTTGGGCATAAATTCAATTTATTTGTCATATCGACTCACAAAAATATTCTTGGTTTATGCTAAGACTTTATTAGTTTGGAAAAGAAGTAGAGTAGCTATGTTCTTCAGAATTTAAGTTTAGAATTAAAACCTTCTTCTAGTCTAATCATTTGTGACTAACACTGAAATAAAAAACTTTCTCACCATGGAAAACAGAAAGAAATTAACATAAAATAATCAGAATTTATTTTGTAAAGGATGGTAATAGACTCATAGGTATAACATATAACATATGCTAATTGATAAAAATTACTTTTAAAATACACTTATTTTTCTTCTTTATTTTCTTCTAGTATCTATGGCTTTGTTCACTAATTTTTTAAAACTCATTTTAAAATATAATTCCTTGTAAGGATGGGCCATACCAAGAGGTACCACAAAAGAATTCAAATCCCATTCCTATTAAATTAAAATAATACTTTGAAGGGTTTTAAAGATTTTATACTGAGTATATTACAAATGAAGCAGATCATAAATCGTTGAAATTACAACTATGACCATTATCTTTTAATTAATGTTCTAGAAATTAGTTTATAAAGACTATTTTGTTTAAAAATAATCTTTTAAAGTCTATCAGTAGAGTGTGGGAGGATTGGAATATGAGGAATAATATATTCAATATAATTAAAAATAAGCTTTTAATTTAATTATGGATATTAATTGTAGATAACAAGCCCATCTGCATTTCAAATATTGTCTGAAAATATTGCCTATGGTTTGGCTGAGTAGCTCTTATTAATACAACCTTTCTGAAGAAAACAGCTAAAATTTGGGAGACAGAGGACCTATTAAAAGGCACCAGAGATTGGGCGATGGGGAGAAAGAAAGAAACTAAGAGAGTTAATTCTTTGAAGAAGAGAATGGCACTGGGTAAGTTTCTCATTTTTTAATGGCTTTTAACCTGAGAGTAGATACAAATCTTCACTATTTGAGGCATTTAAAACTCTAATGGAGAGACAGACCACAGTTAAGCTGTCTTGAGGAACCAAGAGACAGAGTTTAGAGCAACTCTAGCTATAGTAAAATCAAGGGAAATCTTGAAATCTCAGAAAGGTGAAATCCCAAAAATGTGAAAGCCAGAGAGTGAAAGCAACAAGTGCTGGGTGCAGCCACTACTTAGCCCTGGACTATGCATTATTGATACTAACAATCAAACAACCCAGAAAATAAGAAATAGTCACAGCGATGTAAAGCACAGCACAAGGAATATAGTCAATAATATTGTAATAGCCAAGTGTAGTGCCAGATAAGTACTAGACTTATTGGGATGATTATTTCATAAAGTATATAAATGTCTAATTACTCTATGCTACACCTGAAATGAATATTATATTGTATGTCAATGACTGAAAAATAAATTTTTAAAAGATCTAAAAAAAAATGGTTAAAAAAAAAAGAAAATATTTGAGCTGCCACACATCACAGAGGAGACATGTTTTGTGTCTATCTGATTTAAGCCTGCTTAAAAAATAAATGTTCTTGGGAATAACAACAGAAATCAGCTTTTCTACAGTATATTATTTACAATGTCCAAGATACCATACAAAGTTATTCAACATACAAAAAAAAAAAAAAAAAGTCAAGAAAGCATGGCTCATTCTCAAGAGAAAAGATGATCAACAAAGACCAACCATGTAATAACCTAGATGTTACAATAAGCTAACAAGGATTTTAAGCAACTGCTATAACTGTGCTCAGTATCATAAAGGGACATATGCTTTAATAAATAAAAAGGTAGAAAATTTTAGAACAAAAAAATGTTAAAAATGGAAATTCTAGAACTGAAAAATGCAATATCTGAAATATTAGCTAAGTCACAAGACAAAAACCTCAGACCCATCAAAGAACACAAAGCACGTTGTTTCTTCTATTAACTATAAAGGTAGTTCATATGGTCTCAAAGTTTATTAACTTGATGAGCTTATTCTAAAATGGCATTATGGAAATAAAAATGTATCTGGCATAAAAAATGAAGTAAATATGTACTCAATCTCTCTTCACCATTTAGGTCAATGAAGAAAAAAAAACTCTCACATTTCTGCTTTCTGGTTCTCTGTTCAAGTTCAGTTCATGTGGCAAATAGTTCAGTCAGTTTATTAATCATCTGCTGTAGTAAAAAAAGAAGTCCCAGTAGATTTCCCCACAAATATTCCTTTCATGTCATATGTAGGCAACTGATTAGCTGTGTTTCTGCTCCAGACCAGGGTTCTGCTCCTCATGTCTTCTCATTTTAGGACATAGTCTAAATAAAAATAAAATAAACATTAAAAATTTTAATGTAAAATAAAAAGCAAGACTGCATGATTGAGGGAGGATATAGCAGATATTTGGACTGAAGAAGAAGAGCAAGGTTAAAAGTAATGACAGCAAAGGGGTCAGAGAAATCCAGGACTCAGAGAAAAACACCAACCAATACATATTCAAAAATACAAAATCCATGGCTATTTTCTAGGTCAGACTATTATGTATAACTTATAGTGCATTGATATGGGTTGCTGATTGTCATAACTGCCTATTATGAGCTTCAAGTTTCTTATTGTGATAAAATTGAGATTTTGTAAAACTGAAGGCAATATTGCAATATTGTTTCTTTGTGATAGATCTGATGCAAGCTTATGTCACAAGGCAAATAGAGCATTCTGAAATTCAGCCAAGCAAGCTGGCCTTTTGTTCAATAT
Source organism: Pteropus vampyrus (assembly GCF_000151845.1). Classification (NCBI taxonomy): domain Eukaryota; kingdom Metazoa; phylum Chordata; class Mammalia; order Chiroptera; family Pteropodidae; genus Pteropus; species Pteropus vampyrus. Next base: position 1,176,433 of record NW_011888942.1, read on the forward strand.
ACTCCAATCACTACCAAGCAAAAGCTAGGGCTGTGATGAATAACATGCTGCCTGCAAATATCATGTAAGTCTCCCAAATTAGAAGTTTATAATCCCTGGCTATATCATAGAAGAGATATCTCTTCTACATGTTTGCAACACGTGACACCAGGGATTTAAATAAGTCCTTCTCACAGATTTGACCAACAAGATCCTTTCTCTCCATCGATCAAGTAGAGAAATTACTGCTTATGCCACTTGATTTTTCCCTTCTGTGTATTTCTTTATTCTTACAGTTCTTGCCACAAAACTAGTATAGAAACTACTCAAGGAAAGAGACTCTTTAGTAATTTTTAGCCCTGCTAGCTATAAATAGTAGTATTCTGTTTAAAACATATTAATAAATACTTGTTGATTAACCAATTGTTTGATTGATATATAATTATTTTTTAATATTATGGACCTGCCTCAGTATGAATCTAGGGGTCTACTTACATTCACGAACAACATACTAAGAGCCATATATGCATGCTAAGCATATATTTACATGAAAATCTTTAAAAATGACAAATGATAGCACAAATCTAATAAACATGAATCGAGCCATAATTTTTATAAAGATTATACTTCTACTGCAACATATGCCAAATCACAGATTACATATTTCTATTATAAATTTGTAAACTAATCATTTATCCATTCACTAGCAGATTTTGTCATTAAAATAATGAAACAAAAAATGGGGATTATATGAAATTCTCTTAATATGACCTTTCTTCCTCTTTTGGAGAAAAGCAATTAATTGGAATTTCTTGTACCCATTTTGGCAATTTCTATGTGAGTCACAATTTGAATCAGATATTACTAAGCATTGCAGAACTCAAACAGTATGTCAGTTCTTACAAAGAGAATTGGATGATATATTCTTAAGATTTTTAAGTTAAAATTTGAAAGATGCAAAAAAGAAGTTAGGATAGCTTTTGAGAGGATGTCATCATCTGCTACTTAAATCTCATCATTTTTTTGTTCCTGTATGATCAATATGCTCTTTTTCCTAACAGGGATTGTATGGAGATTTTAAATTATGACCCCCAAATTCGACATTCTTTCTTCAAGAAGTTGATAGATGGTCACAGGGATAGAGAGCATAGCATAGGGAATGCAGTTAGCATTAATGTAATGTCTAGGTGGAAAGCCAGAGAAGAGAAAAACCTATTAGGGGGACCGTTTTATAAACTATATAAATGTCTAACCAATATACTATAAACTTAAAAAAATGAGTGTGGCCTATACCCACCCATTTGAAATGGATTGGACTTGTGACTACTTTGAACAATAGAGTATGGTGGAAGTTACATTTCTGACATAAAAGGACATGAGGTTTCTATCTGATTCTCTTAAGGTCCTTGCTCAGGGGAAATAGCAGCTCAGAAAAGCTGCTATTTAAGAACTTTGATTGCTCTGAGACAGAAATATTGAAAAAGCTCTGTGTTTGCCCTCTTGTTAACGTTACCAGGTAAATTCATAAACAGTAGCCAATCTCAACTAGCTAGACAAGTGAAGTAGTCAACTCAAAGCATTCAGTCTAGAGGAGCTTTTACATAATTGCAGTCTCAGCCAACATCTGAATGCAACCACAGGAAAGATGCCAAGTCATCCATGCCCTTCCTAAAGTCCTGATCCACAGAATTGTGACCTCAATATTTGTTATTTTATATATTTACATTTTGGGGTAATTTTTAAAATTAATATTTTATTTTATTTTTTAAAAAATATTTTTTAAAAATATATATTTTTTTAATTTTAAATAACAATTGACATACAATGTTATATTGGCTTCAGGTATACAATAAAGTGATTAGACATTTATATAGCTTCCAAAGTGATCACCCTGATAAATCTAGTACCTATCTGATACCATACATAATTATTACAATGTTATTGGCTTGTGCTATACTTTACATCCCTATGACAATATTGTAACTCAATTCGTACTTAATGCTTACCCCTTTTTTCACCCATCTCCCCACCTCCCCCAATCTGGCAACCAACAAAATGTTCTGAATATATGAGTTTGTTTTGTTTTGTTTGCTATTTTGTTCTTTAAATTTCATATATAAGAGAAATCATATGGTATTTGTCTTTCTCTGTCTAACTCACTCTGCACAATACCTTCTAAGTCCATCCGTGTTGTTGCATATGGCAAGATTTCATTCTTTTTATGGCTGATTAAGATTCCATTGTATATATGTACAACCTCTTCTTTATCCATTCATCTATTTATGAATACCCAAGTTGCCTTTATATCTTAGCTACTGTAAATAATGTTGCAATGAACATATGGATGAACATGTCCCTTCAAAGTAATATTTGGGTTTCTTTGGATAAATACCCAGAAGTGGGATTACTAGATCATTCTTTATCTCTTGTTACAGCCTTTGTTTAAAAGTCATTTTTTTTTTCTGGTTTAAGTATTGCTGCCTTAGTTTTTGTTTGTTAGTTTGTTTTTATTTTCATGAAATATCTTTTTACATCCCTTTGTTTTTAGTCTGTGTGTTGTTTTTATCTGAAGTGAATTTCTTGTAGGCAGCATATGTAAGAGTCTTTTTTCTTATTCATTCAGTCAACCCTATGTCTTTTGATTACAGCATTCAATCTATTTACGTTTAAAGTAATTGTTGATAGATGTGTAGTTATTGTCATTTTATTATTCATGTTTTTGATGTTTTTTCCTTCTTCTTATTTAAGAAGTCATTTTAACATGTATTGTAATACTGGTTTGGTGGTGACAAACTCCTTTATCTTTTTCTTGTCTGAGAAGCTTTTTATCTGTCCATTGATTCTTAATGTTAGCTTTGCTGGGTAGGATAATCTTGGATGTAGGTTTCTGTTTTTCATCATTTTGAATATTTTGTGCCACTCCCTTCTGGACTACAAAGTTTCTGTTGAGAAATCAGCTGACGATCTTATGGAACTCCCTTGTAGGTAACAAACTGCTTTTCTCTTGCTGCTTTTAAGATTCTCTCTGTCTTTAAACTTGGCATTTTAATTGACATGTGTCTTGGTGTGGACCTCTTTGACTTCATCTTGTTTGGGACTTTTTGTGCTTCCTGGGCTCATATGTCTATTTCCTTCACAGTTTAGAAAAATTTTCCAACATTATTTGTTCAAGTAGATTGTCAATTTCTTGTGCTCTCTCTTCTCCTGATGGTATCCCTATGATGCAAATATTGGGACATTCAATGTTGTCCCAGAGGTCCCTTAAACTGTCTTCATTTATTCTTATTTTTTATTTTTTTGATGTGCTGGTTGGATATTTTCTGCTACCTTGCCTTCCAGAAGACTTATTTGATCCTCTGCTTCAGCTAATCTTCTATTGATTCCCACTAATGTATTCTTCATTTCAGTTGTGTTATCCATTTCTGATTAGTTCTTGTTTATTGTTTCTACGTCCTTTTTATTTTTGCTATCTCTTTATTGAAGTTCTCCCCGAGGTCACTGAACATCTTTATAATCAGTTTTTAACTCTATCTGCTAGAATGCTTGCCCCCATTTTGTTTAGTTCTTTCTCTGAAGCTTTTTTTCTGTTCTTTCATTTGGGATATGTTTCTTTGTCTCCCCATCTTGGCTACTTTCCTGTTTTTGTTCCTATGTATTAGATAAAGCTACTGTGTCTCCCAGTTCTAGTAGAGTGACTTATAAGGTAGGCATCCTGTGAGGCGCAGGGGTGCAATCTCCCTGTGATCGCCTGAGTCAGGTGCTCCAGATATGTCTTTTGTGTGCATTATGCATGCTCTCCTGTTGTAATTGAGCCTTGGTTGCTGTTTGTGTATCAATGGGAGGGATTGTCCCTTGCCTGATTGGTTGTGAGGACTGGCTGTGACTATAGTGGAGAAGCTATTGTATGGAGGCTGACTCTACAGAGCAGAATTTGCTTTAGCAGGGATCTAGTACCTGCCCAGTCTGCCCTTTGGCTGTGTCATTTGTGGAGGTAGTTGTGTGGTGCTCTAAAAAGGTCTAAAACTGGCCACTGGATATGTTGGTTCTGAGGATTTGGGGGAGGGGATCTGTTGTTGCTAACTTTAGCCTCTGCATGTTCCCTGCCTGGAGTCACTTGGTATGGGCTACAAGGTAATCTTCAGATGATTGTCACTTGTGCTGGGCTCGAAGTTGCTTGGGAGAGTCTAAGCTACAAATCAACGCTGGTTGTAACTAGTGCCAGGCTTGGAGCTTCTTAGAAAGTGTTACCGGACACACTGATGCCAGATGCTATTTGTTTGGGGGGTGTGTACCTTTGAGAGATTTTTAGAAAAGTCCACAGTATGAGCCAAGACAGTCTATTTGTATGGAAAAGCCAATTGAAGTGTCTTGGATGGGACCACAAGTTGGTTGAGTGGGGTCTCAGGGAATAACCAGGATAAGGCAACCAGTGTCAGCCAGGTTGATGGAGACTCATATTTGGTGGCCACCTGTGTCTGCATGCTGAGTAGAAGAAGGACTCTACAAAGGAATAGTGCACCACTCCCCTTCCCCCAGCACTTCTGCCTGGGAGAAAGCTGCCCCTCCAGTCCTCACCCTAAAGCCAGGCAGTTCAGTTCTTCCTTGTATGTCCCTGGTGCCTTTCGAGCTGCTGTCACAGTGCTGAAGCTCAGAGCAAGTGAGTCCAACAACAGGTGAGTCTGTGCACTGGCCCTTTAAGGGAATCACCTTGGACTCCAGCCATCATCTGTCTCATTCAGCCACAATCTCTGCTAGTTTTTATGAACAGAAATTATGGGGACTTCTCTTTCTGGCACTGGAAACTGGTATTGGGGAAGCTCGTGTGGGGCTGGGACACCTCGCTCTAAAGGGAGGAATCTTTGTAGCTGAGATATCCCTCTTGATTTTGAACTGCCACAAATTGAGATGTGGGTCCAGCCTATTTTGCATCTCTACTCCTCTTACTAGCCTCGATGGCTTCTCCAGTATGTCCTTAGTTGTTAGACTTCTGTTCAACCAGACTTCAGGCCATTTCAATGGTGGCTTTTCTTGTAATTTTGATGTGGTCGTGAGAGGAGGCATGCACAGTATTTACCTACTCTGCCATCTTGACCAAAGACCCTGGATAACTTTTTTATGCAGCAAAAATTATCTAGAACTTTTCACCATGTTTTAGGTATATTTATTTCCACTTTGATTATGTACTTCCTGTACTTACCAACTTACGTATGAGGAAACTGAGGTGGCTTAGGATAAAGGCCAAGAAAACTATAAAACATCCCATAGACATCCCAAATAAAAATGGAATCTAAGGTGAGAGAAAAACAATGAGCTTTCTCTGCAAACATATCTTTTTGACAAATGTCCTGTTCTACTCATATCCACTCAAACACCTCTATGACATGTTTATATTGAGAGGATATGCAATTTTTTTTTTTTCTCCAAGGGGTCAGATAGTAAATATATTCAGCTTTATGGGCCATGTGGCCTCTTTTGTAACTACTCAGCTCTGTTGTAGCATGAAAACAGCAATAAACAATATGCAAGTGAATGGGCACAGCCGTGTTCCAACAAAGCTTTATATACCAAAAGAGGAAACAAGGCAGATTTGGCCCACATAGATAGATTTTCTAAAAGTTACATAAAATAAATACCTGAAATAGCACATAGACATCTTATAATCATCTTACAGAAGTTATCATGTAAAGGTGTCACCTAATTAGTGATTTTATCACTCATTCATTTTTACACACACAAACACCTACACGCACATGATTTAACAGCTCTCGTGTGATGCATGGAATTTTTTTTTAAATAATAAAATATATTAGACCTCATTTTTTAAAAATCGAATGCATGCATTCAAATAAACATGAAATAATGCAATGCAATGTGTCCTAATGAAAGAGAGTGTGTGCCTATCTGAAATCAAGTGAAAGATTAGATAAGACTTAACAGAAGAGTTAAAGTTGTTCAGATAGGAATTTGTCAACTTACTAAAGATGAAGGTATTTTTCAGAAATAGACTTTGTCTTCTATAAAGGTGCATAGTCAATGAAGGAAAGTTTGATAGTATAAATCATGTAACACTCAAGGCTGATTTGTTCAATCAGGTTGTGGCATTTTCCTCTGCCCTAATTTTTTTTAAAAAAATATCAGTTTTCTTATCAATTTTTGCCAAAATTTAGTCTTACCTTAGTTTCCTATGAAATTTACCTATTCACCAATTTCAGAATGAATTAGAATCTAGTGTGGTAGGAAATCCCCTTTTAATAGCAATTTAATTTTGGAAATACTCTTGGCTTCGCCTTTTAGATGAAATAAGAATCATTGAGACCACTGCTAGAGTCAGGAAAACCTTTTCTGCATGTATCTTATCCGCTTAGATACATATAACATAGCACTGGGAAGCTGAACCTGCTCTTCCCACCTTATCCCAGTAATCTTTGTTGTACTGTACTTTGTCTTATTTCTTACATTTCTTCTTAAGTGATTTCTTTAGATAGAGAAGGGAAAATAGATTTCATAGTATATCTTATGGCTGATTGATAGAATCCACATAGTTTATTGCCTTAAACGTTTTCTAAACTAGGCTCAAAGACAAAGAATGCTCAATTAACAATGTCCACAACATATATACAGGAAGAAAGATGTAGTAGCAAAGGTGTCACATATTTGAAAGCTATGGTTTAGATGCAACCTGGTTCTACATGGACTTTCTCTATTATCTGTTTCATATGTTTACTCTCTCTTTGATATCAAGAAATCAGCCATGGTTCAGAGTTTCCATGTTTTCATGTGGTTGCATATTTGGGTGCTAATAACAAGAAGTTAATTGCTACTATGCAGTTCTATAAATTCAAATAGAACTCTAGCATATTTGTATTTATGTTAGTTATATGTTGGTTTATACCAAATTGTTTTAAGTCAACTATATGAATACTTTTACAATTGTTATTCTTCATAAAATCTCTAGCAAATTACTCTTTGAATATTGTTTTTTGTTTGTTTGTTTTTTGTTTTGTTTTGTTTTTAAGTTTCAAACCAAGGAGAAAAGAAAAATCCTGCCATTTGGGGTCAACATCCTGGCACCTGAGATCGGAATTCAAGTAGGAAGCCAGTCTCTCACATACAGTAAATGAAGATAACCTATTGCCATCTAGAATGTACCAAGAGGAAGATCGAATGGAAACATTTGTAGTCCATCTCCTTTATGTAGGGACTCTATCTTAAGTTACAATTTTACTTTCTGTTTTATTGGAACTTTGAGTCTCCCCAGTAGTTCACTGAATTTATCTGGCTGCCCCAAGAGTTACAGTGTAGAATAAGACAAAGTCAAGGAATTCATCCAGGTATATTATGCTCAATCCTATTTCAGCTGCTAAATGCGGAAAATGAGGATCTATGAGAACTTAATACATAGTCTTAAATCATTTAATGAAGAAGATTGTAGCTTTGAATAAAGAGCTAGCTTTAAGTTTGGGCTTTCAAGAGGAACTATATAATGTATAAAAATACATAGAACAAGGAAATCTTAGAAACAAATTGGAGAAACTTTCAAGTTTAAATACAATGCTAAAATGTTTCAAGAACAATGCGGATGAGTTGTCATTAACCTTTATTATATTATCAAATAAATAAATCCTGTGATGTTTTTCTGTAAATCTATCTTAACTTCTCAAGTTAGTGCCTCATATATCTCTAACTATTTTAGCCTATATAATTATGCTATGTAATGTTTTTCAAGTATTATTATACAATTTTAGAATCTTAGAGAAGAAAAAATATTTAGACATTACATCGACTCTCAAAATATGTATAATCTTAAATATATTTTCTTTATCGTTATGAATATAATTTGAGTTTTTTTGGAAGGCATATTGATAAGTTCCTGTAATTGCTACCTGGTAACATTATTTTTTCTTCTTTGGTAATAGTTTTTGAAGACTATCTATAGAAATGACAGTATCTTTTTTGTTTCATTTAATATGAACAATGTTGGTATAAAACTTTCTTATGGATCAGTAAGTAACTTAAACAACCAAAAATATATTTAGGAAAGATTTAAGGCAGAAACTATGGCATCTTTCCATTTTGTTTGTTTTTTCTTATTTTTCCATTAGCATATAATACAGTATGTGGTTGCCTGGAATAAGAAAATATATTAATAGTTTTTTGAAAAAAAAATTATATAAACTCATTATCTTATAAATAAAATAACTTTAGGCCCAAGGAAATTAAGAAAGTTACCCTAGGTGACACTATATGGTGATTTTAAATTTGTTTGAAAAATAAATAACGATGATTTGTTTTACTAATTAAGTTTTGTCTCTATAGTGTATTTGAATTAGAAAAATACATTAGATTATTTTAATTAAATACATTTAATATTATGTAACATCTTTATAGGACATTTTAGCATTTTTTCTTTCTAATAGCCACTAACTGTATATTAGGTTTTAAGGATACTATCATGAGATAATTTTATTTTCTAACTATAATAATCCATTTTTAATAATGAATCAATAACTGGAAAGCTGGTCAACTATGTAGACCTAGCCTAAATAAGGATCTTTAAGATCCGTAGCCTAAATGAGGATTTTTAAAATATTCTATTGATACATATAAATATAATAGAACCATGGTGCAAAAATGAAAGTGCAATTTTCCAGAGAGTTAAATTATATAATTCAGTATATGACAAGCTATGCAAATCCCTCTGATTTCTATTTATCTTATCGTTAATGTTACTGCCTAATATGCCCTTTTGTAAAAATGCCTATTTCCTCTTAAGTGACCTAATCTTGAGCAAATCTATTAGATATATTTTCAGTAATTTTTCTTTCTAACTGTTGGTTTTGCTGCTAAATTAACCTACTCAATAGATTGCACACAATCTATTCAGATTATTATTCATAGCTCTTTGAATTTATTCCTTGGCCTCTGCAACTTTTATTTTTCTTTCTCACACAATGTAGGTACTGGTGTATAATTGCATTAGAAACCTGATGTCTCAATAATTATATTAACTGATAATGGTTTAGGAATTTCTGTGATTTTAAAGCATTTCTTTCTGTATAGCACTCCTATGTTAAAAACATTAAAATACTTGTTTCATCTTTATTTTGCAAGAGCAAGGCTAAATATAAAAATGTGACTGGTATGAATATTTGGCCATTCTGACAGAAAATTTGAGTACCAACTATTGTTATATGGCAGGTCATTCATTTTAATGAAATTAAAACATACTATGTTATCAGAAAACTGTCAAATGATTAATGTTATAGATTTGACACTGCACCATTGCAACATTGAAGAAGGAGAGTTAAATTGACTTTCTGGGGATAATTTACATATGTAACTTTTCTAGAGCTAGTACAATTAGTAAAAAGAGAGTTAAAAGTGAGTATACTATATATCATGTTTTTTGCTCATAAATGTTCACCTTTACCAGAAAAGTTATCCATGCCTTAGGTAGAGGGGGGAAAATAAAAACCCTACAAAAAAACATGGTTTTACAGCAAAAATGATCTGTATTGAAAACTGGCTTCATCAACTAGTTAAGTGAATTACCATGGACACTTATTCAATTTTATAAGATTTAATTTCACTGCATTTTAGATTGGGATAAAAGTCCCTATGTAATGGAATCGTTGCCAGGACTGAGATGTTCCACATATATAGAATTTATTTTTTTTACAGAGTAACATTGTTTTTTTTTGTTTTTTTTGTATTTGCTTTTTAAACAGAAATTTAATAAAAATAAATAAATAAAAATAGAACTGTGATAAAAGAGCGACTATAAGATACAAAGACCCTCTATATTGTACCCTAGGGCTCAGGAAGAATACCAAAGGAAGAACAGCCTTTAAAAAATCCCCTCACCAAGGCTGGGGATCAGACCTCATTACAAAAGGTGTAGCTCAACCTCTTGAACAGCAGGGGCATTTTCTGGTTTGGCCCACGTAGAGCTGGTTTGACAAGCAGAAAGGAGCCCTTGGGGGACACGTGGGTGCAGGTGATCAGCAATCGATGGTGTGAGTGTGAAGAGAGAACAGAGGTTCAGAGGGAGTCAGGGAAGCCTTCGGGGCCACTGGTCTCCATGTTGAGAGAGCCATGGGAAGCTGATCTAGCCTGGCAGCGGTTCTGGGCACCAGGCAGGTGACGGAGCTCCACTAGATTCTTCACCCTCACCCCACCCACCACTCACTGTGTAGTAGGAGCCCTTCCTCCTGAACTGTCCCTCCAGCGTGCCATCCTGAAAAAGTTCACCATCGTGATCACTGTGGGGGAGAGATGCTTAAAGAAATAGCTTGGAGCTTGGAGGCAGTGCCTTGATAACTGAAAAACATGGTCACCTCAGAACCCTTAGGAGGTTAGTACTTGTCCCTTTGTATAAAGGAGTTACTTTGGAATGGATCTATTCTCCTCTATACAATTGAATTTGTATCAATTTTAAAGTCAAATAACAATTTATAACCGATGGTTTTAATATTTTCTGAGTATTTAAGAATTTTGAAAGTACTAATCCTTCCAACTACCTCTCCCCACTTATTATCTTCCTTCCTCAGGTTCATCTCACTTTACTATTTATTTAGAGAATTTATAAGCTGTTTAAGATGGCAGAGCTATTTACATATTTATATGGTTTTCTTAAAAATTCTCCCAAAATAATAAAAGATGAAGTGTGCTCCTTCAGTTTTTAACATTGTGTATAAAAATTTACATGCACAGGCTCAGATAACATGTAGAACATGAGAAAATGTCAGAAGTATCCTGCTTGGTAAATTAAAATGAATCAACATTGAAAAATAGCTACTAATGGATCAAATAGTTTATTGCATATTCTGCAAATTAAAGTATAATTTCTTAGAAGCATGTATATGTGGAGTCAGAATGGTGGCAAGAATCTTTTTCTGCTGATTATCTCATTCTGGTATTTCAAGTGTTGTTCTGGATATCACATATGGAGACTAAAAGATGTTCAGGGGACAATTACTAGAATCATGAGTGGGTCTTGAAATCATGTTAATGCAAGAATTTTATCTTTTGGCAATACATGTCAAAATATTTACTAATGAAATATTACATCTGGAATTTGCTTCATAAAAATCAAAGTTGTTTGGAGTTTATGATAATGATATTGATGAAACAAATCAGTCCATGTTTTGTTAATTTTCGAAGCTGTTTGGGTCTCATATGTTATTCTATTTTCTTTTGTATGTGTTTTAATAGTTCTGTAATTAATAAAATTAAAAATATTTCAAGAAGACAATAAAGAATTAAGAAGAGAGGCATAGATAAGAGATGATTTTCAGCTAAGGTTTACAGACCTAAGAAAAAAATAACTTTATTGTAGCATTATTATGGACAAAAAAAATTAGATTTTTAAGGTTCTAGGGTGATACCTAGCATAAATGGAAAGAAATGTAAGGAAATAGATTTCGGTTTCATATAATCTGCATTATTTATTTATTTATTTGTCAGTAAATTACCGAATCCCTCTTATGCACTAGAAGAATTTTACTGAGGCAAGCAGTGTCAGGGCTACTTGTGAATCAGAGTTGATAGGAAATGTATTCATAATGAAGTTAGGTCTTGATGACATTCTTGAAATTAGGTAACTATTCATGATACCAACAAGTTTAAGTTTTATCTCCTTTGCAGTGAGGATAAATTAAGGAGATTTAAGCAAGTAGGGATGAGATCAGATTCACATTTTATTTCGTTCACTTTAGACATTACAGAGGAAGTATTGGAGAATAACAAACTTTTAAAGACTATTTCATTTGTCAAAGTAAAATGTAATGTGTCCTTAAGCTGCAGCAGGAGCAAGGGTAAAGGTCGTGAACACCAAACATGTTGAAAAGCAAGAATCAAGGGACTCAATTACCGAATGAATTGAAAAAGTAATGTGATCTAAATTTCTGTTTTGGATAATTGCATAGATGTTATTGTCATTCACCAAGACAAGAAACAGAGAGTAAGAAACAGATTTAAAAAAAGAAAAAGAGTTACTTCAGGATAAACTCATTTTGAGATACCCCGAGACTACCTGGACAAAAACAAACAAAAACGCAAAGTTTAGAAGAATATTTTCTATAATCACATTATATAATGTAGGATAGAAATGGTAAGTCAGCTTTCATTGATTCATTGATTTATTCATTCATAAAACATGTTTCAGCATTTGAGTACCCACTATGGGCCATAGGTACAGATAGATGCATAAATACACAGTTTACTTTGTTAAACCAAGAAAGTGCATTTGTTATTTCCTGTCAGGAGAAAAATCCCAAAAGTCCAGCCTGGTTTTAGTATGGAATTTGCCCCATCTTCAATTTACTTCTAGTGTAGAAGTTTAGCAAGGACAATCCCAGGTGGGATTTCCATGTCCTCTCTCACACATATCTCCTGAGGTTTTTAAAACTCTAGCTAAGACGAAATGCATTCTCTTAATTTGGATATAATGCTTACCTCTTGCAGCAGTCTGTGCCTGATATATGTGGCCTGACCCCTATCAGTGCTATGTTTGTCCAAATATCAGAGGAATGAATATGGGCCCTGAAACTCGAGGTAGAAAGAAGTTGTAGCACTCAGACTAAATGTGACACTTGCCAGCTTAGACCACTGTAAATCTTGATGCTAACACCTCGTGTTTACCCCACCCACATCAACAGTTACAAACTTAGAAATCTTAGGAGAGAATAAGAGAAAATATTGCTTTAGCCCTAGATGCTAAAAGAAAATGTGGGACTTTATATTTTCCTCAACTAACCCTTTGCAAGATAATTTAATAATACATTTTGGGACATTCCAAATGTTTTCCCCCTCAGGGAAAGATTTAACAAGATAGAGAGTTTCATGTACCCCAAATCCAGAACCAAGGCTGTCTGCAAAAGGTAGACTTCAGTGGATGAACCAGTGGCCTCAATCTTCATTTAAAAGAAAATGGGTCAGAAAGGAAGCACCTATATGTAGCAGGAAACTATTGTAAACTACAAAATTTTTTCTCAAATTTGAAATGTTTATTTCCTCTCAAAGTCATCTATTCTGTTAAAAGACCCCTGAGATGCTAGAATTTCTATTAAGAATTTCACATACTCTAGTTATAAACTTCAAGTACCTGCCAAGTATATAATATATGATAAAGGAAATATGTTTTAACGGTGTAACAAAAGAATCTCTGCATCATATTACTATACTTTCAAGTCATAATAACGGATAATAAAACACAAACCAAAGGAACTTATGCTGAAAAATAAAATAACATTTTCTTGTATAATACCAAAGCAGTATCCCTTTAAATTTGATCGATTGTTTGTATTATCTACCCTCCTTATTTATGGAAAAATTATAAAATGAAAGGAAAAGAAGAATAGGAAGGTGGAAGGAAGATAACGAGGGATTCAATTCTTGGGTGTTTTTTCCTGGTCTAAAGATTTGGGATCACAGGAAAAGAGGACAGAAATGATCATTCATTGTGGTTCACTACATCTGCATTTGCACCATTTATATTTCTTGCTTCATCTAGTAAAGAACTGAATAAATGAGACCTGAAAAATAAAAGAAAAAAAATGTTTTCTTTTGATCAGACTTCAGCTTCAGAAGTAGAAACACACAGAATGTGTTTCTTCCCCATCTCTGTCTCATGAAGAGACTGCTTGTTTGGAATATTACTGTTGCTGAATGAAATATACTGAAATGAAAACTTTTGATGACAAAGCAGATGATTGGCCCATGTAATGTTAGTGAATGGGGCACCAGAGGACTGGAATGTTTTTAACTTTCTCTGTCTATATCAAAATATTTTTTGAGGTATGAATGTCCCATAGGATTACAGAGTCACAATGCACTGAGGAGTAGTAACTCAGGATTTGGTGTAGCAAACTTGAAATGATTAGGGTCTGTTTTCCTTGTCAATAGTGCATGTAATATATCAATATATATCTTATTCAACTAACTCTCATTACTCCAGTTATTTCATGTAATCTACATGATGCCTCCTAATTTTTACACACATATAGAAGTGAAAAATGTCAGATTTCCCAGTTTCTTTCTCAACTAGAACAGGTTCCTGGTCTAATTGTGGCCAACAAAAAGCAAAGAGAAATCATTTGTATCTAGAGGAGAAAGATCTTTACATGCTGTTTCCAACCTCATTTTTCTTCCTGTTATATTACACTGCCCTGTAGACTAGGATGTTTGAAGAGACATTACCATCAGACTGAAAATGATCAGCAAAAGGATCAGGAAATCTTGGTTCATGCTGGCCTTTGCAAATCATTGAACAAAAACTTTAGGCCATCTATCTGCCTTCTAATGTTCTGAGTCATAAAAGTCTTTATGGGTCCATCCATTTTTAGTCAGGTTTTTTATTACTAGCTGCTAAAAGTATCTGATATGGCTCAAGTGGTAAATGAATTACTAAAGAGACATATCATGTATCATCTAGTTTTGTCTAACCTTTATTTGGTAGTTTAGAAAGAGGTTAGAATCTAAATTTAATCATCTTAGTCCTGTTGGTGAAATACACCTTGCCTATTTTTAAACTCTGAGATTTTTACCATTTTATTCTTTTTTCAGGAGGATGGTGTTTGTTTGAGCCTTTTAAAAATTATTTTGTCAGAAAATTCAGCATACAAGTGGAAACTAGTTGCCTTGTCACAAGGTACATAGAAAGATAAAAAATAATCTGAATACTCTATATGATCTCTCTCTATTCTGCTGATTTTTAAAGAACAAAGTGTATTTCCTCAACTTCTATTTGTCCTCTGGTTCTTTACCTGGGGAAAAAAGAAATGAGGACAACTGTTAATCTGCATTACAGAAAAAATACTGGAAGGTAGAGGGTGAATTCTGCTTATTCTTTACAGAACAGATTCAATACTCGTTATGCATTTGTTCACAGTTTAATAAGATAAATTACTTCAGAAGAAAGGAAAAAATACTCAAAATTTCTACAACATTGAGATTTGCAGAGCTTACTAGCTGTTCCTTTTTCACCTTTAGTTAGTTGTAAAAGCAAAAGAAAGTTGAAAAAGAGATTTTGATTTTTATGTTATACCATCTAGTCTTCTTGTGCTATTTATGGATTAAATATATCTAGACTAGAGAGTAGCATGTGTTAGAATGATGGTATTGAACACACATTAAGTTATATATTACATATTTATATAAATATAAATGTATATCTGTATACCCACAAATAAGTATAAATCAATAAGTAGATAATCTTTACATGTTTTGAACATACTTAATATGGGGTAGTCCCTATATGGTAACTGCATTAATTTATTTAATCCTCACAACTGCCATATATAGTATTATAATTGCTATTTTACAGATGAAAAAATTGAAATTTAGAGAGAGAAATTCTGCTCAGGTCATAAAGCCAGCCAATAGTGGAGTCAGCATTTGAAAGGAAATTCAGCCTGGTTTGCCAAAAGGGTAAAAAAAAAATTTCCTTCTTCCCTTCTATGTTCTTTGGCTGTTCTTATAATGAAATTGATGTAAAACAGATTAACAGGCAAAAAACAAATTTTGTACATATGGGAACCCCAAAGACATGAGACCTAAAGACAGTCAAATAATTGATGCTTTTATACCATCCCGAGCTAAGGGGAAGGGGGTTGAGGTCTGGGCCTTCAGAGGAGAGGAAGACAATTCACAAGAAGATGGGAAGAGCAGCGCTTAGTAAACAAATGATTGTAAGCCTTACAGATAAGTCTTTCTGGTATAAAAAGTTATCTCTACTAATAGCTCTCTTCCTGGTTCAAGCCCTCTATCTAAAATCTTCTGGGCAGTTAAGGGGAAGGTAAACAGCTCTTCCTGAGACTGTTGGGCTTTGATTGCCTTTAGCTTGAAATAATACACATGCCAAAGTGACATACTTTTGAGTGTCATATTCTGCTCCCCCTCATTATATCTGTTTCTGTTATCAACTTTTAACCAGTAGATAGGAGATTAATCTTGGTTTTGCCATGTTTAGAAGAAATGATTTAATTTAAGCATAAAAACATAATTTAAAGATGTATGCAAGTGTTTATGAAAAGTGAAGTAGTCTGGTATTGATTCCAAGTCTTCAGTTTTTAGATTCTTTCTCCGTTTCCTTATAATCTCCTGCCTTCATATACATTTTAGATTGGGATGTTTTGTTCACCTGAAATTAGAACATGTGAATTAAATAATTCATTAAATATGCTGTAATTAAATTACAAATAGAATCTTGTATATTATACATAAATAAATGTGATATTTATGTGATATGATATAATTTAAATAATTAAGATGCCTATATAAGTCATAGTTAATAGATGGTCTTCTGAGTTACCTTTTAGCTTTTAAATAACTTGAGTGTCATGTATAAACTAATAGCCCAAAAAGAAGTAGTGATTTTCTCATTATTTACATATAAATTACATATAAAATTTTTATAGCTAATAGTTAAAGATTAAAAAAAAATGCTATATTTAAAATTACAAAAATATGCTCACATACTCTAGACTTTATTGCTTGTCTGTTGTTTTCGCCCGAGAATATCTTTCCTTTTTTTCTTTTTCTCCTCCCATAGCACACTGCTTTTCCACTCAATGTGTTCTTGGTAGGATTATAAATCACTATTCCACCCTACACCATCAACATTAACCAAGGTGGAGAACAGTGACACAAATTAGCAAAACACAACTAGATATTTGAATTTTAAGGAAAATTACCCAAGGATGAAAAACTACTGGAACTATATCATCTGAATTTCTGCAAGATAAAAAGACTTACCTGTTAGTTTCTTTTACCTAAATTCCAAGAATTCTCCTGATGTTTGTCCTTTCTGAAGTGTATGTGTTTAGTTTCATTTTAGATTATCAAAATATAAACTTTCCAAAGTCAGTTTATCCAGACCAATATCCAAAGTAACTGATATAAAGATTTAGAATTAATTTCACACAACAGACCCTCAGTGAAATATAAGATATTTATAATGGATAATGGCATTGAAATGAAGGGAAAGGACATTGAAATTCCTATTAACATTCCAGAACAGGAAAGCAACTGCCCCAAGGTAATCAGCAGTATAACAGCTAATTAAGCATTTCCCTGTGGTCACCTGGAACCATGTGTCCAACAAGTACAAAGCTTTGGGTGACTAACTGCTGTCAGAGAACAGCTCCAAAAGGTGGAACAATTCTGCAAGGAAGAGGAAGGAAAGTTGTTTCTGACAGTATTCAATATTTTAAAAGCAGGAGAATGACAAGCTCAAATCTTAAAATCCTTGCCTAAAGGCATGAACTGAAACTCAGGGCCTTTCTGTGACTGTGCTGGAAGAAAATCTTCTCTCTTACTGCCTTAGGGCTGAGATCACCAAAACGACCTGAGACATCAATTCTGTAGATTGCTGAATTAAAAGTTGGGTGAATTTACAACCTTTTCAGTTGTCTTGAGTTGAAGCACAGCTATAGAATTAATATATCCCCAACAATTGGGACAGTTAAAGTGTTATATGGGAGAATAAGACTTGTTGGGAAACCTAGATCCTTCAAATCTTTGTGAAACATTCTTTTTATGGAAAGAATTAATGTTTCTAATGCAAGAACTCAAACAATCCCTGTATTGTTGAGAGAATACTAGCCGTTATCGTGAATATGTATACAGAGATTGAAATGCAGAATTAGAGTAGTGAAGCTAAGAGTTAGTCCCAGAAGGATTTACAGGAGTTTGCTAATTTGTGTAGTCAAAGCCTAGAAATTATGTGTAAGATTGGATTTTGAGAATGTTTAGCCAAGGAGGGAGCTGGGGAACATAATTTTGGAGCAGGCTGGATTTATCAAAATATTTACTCTCGACAGAGTTTCTGCATTTATTGAGCTAGCTTAAGAAGCCAGCTGCTGCCTCTGCTTCAGATGATGCAAACCTGGATCCAAATTACTAACTGACATTAAAAAAACAAAAATTCCTGTTCATATCTAGAAATGCTGCCACAGACTTTGAGATAGTGAAATGCCGTATTGGATGTTTTATGTGCATCTGTATACTTGTCGTGGTTATCGTATTGAACATAGTGGATTGAAAGGTAACCAGATCACATGGAAAGTTATGATCTTCATAGAAATCTGACAATGACCCAGGAGGCTTCTAGAAATTAAATATAATTGTTGAGGTTTCTTAAAGAAAGAAGGAATTGTATACGTTTTACAACCACAAATATATATCATGACTCTTTCATTAACTTTCCCAAAAAAGACCAGGATTAATATCCAAAACTTTATACTGGATAATAAGAAATAGCTAAAAATTTTGGAAAGCACCGGTTGCAAAATGTCTTGTACTATGGTGGCCTGCTGGGAAGAGTGGCAGCTTATAATTCAGGTGATAGAGGAGGCCTGATTCTGACCTCATACTCATCCTATTTTTTTCCTTATATTCAGAGAGTAATAATCTCATAATAGTATTATTATGTATAAATAATATATATTATGTAAATATAAAATAATCTCATAATAATATAATAATAATCTCATAATAATCCACTTAGATATTCTCAGAAAATGGAAGAATCCTCCACTGATTATATTGTAAGGGTCATTATTGAAGGAATTGTCACTGCTGGGGTGAGGTGAAATCCAGGGTCACCCCAATGGCATGGAGGAGGAGGATGAGGAGGACAGACAGTGGGATTTTGTGTTGTCCCTTGGTTCTTCCCCACCGATGCAGCAAATTACAGGTTGGTGAGATTTAGAAAAAGTAAGACTTATGGAAAGTACATTTTAGAAGGAGACTGTACACAGTAAGGAAGGCTGCAGCTCTGTGGAATTTAGAAGATAAAGAGATAAGATAGTAGGCCCCAAAGGGAGGGGTGGGTTTCCAGCCAGGAACTTTGTAACAATGTAGAAATGGGAATGTCTGTTTATATTTGGGCCTTGATGAGAGGGCCTAGATGATCCCTATGTGAGGTCCCCTTAACCAATGATTGGCTACTACATAACACTTGGCCTACTACACATGCATTTGTAGCTGGTTTAGCCAGCAGCTTTTATGGCCTTTGTGCTTTAGGATTTGGGGTAATTTATAACTCTAAAAGGAAGATGTTTTTGAGAGGTGCATAAAGAAGGTCTTCAAGGGAAATTTCTGTGGTTACAGAGCTGGGCCTTTGCTCCTGTCATTCATGCCTGACTACCTAACAGAATGATCAAGAGGAAGCTTTGGAGACTCTTCTCTCAACAAAAATAATGATATATCCTTTGGAAATTAAAGGATATTAATGGCACCATCAAAGAGCTAAAAATTAAAAAAAAAAATCAAGCATAGAAATTTCTTTTCCATCCCTATTTAAATCTTTAATTTGATCTGTGAAAACCCTGATGAGATTTAGAAAATTATGGGATTATTAAAGTTTAATTTTAAAAAATGACTCCAACTACATATATTACTATTGATGTTGTTGCCTTACGGAGATGAAGTAATGCAGCTCTTGGTTATTAATACCAGCTATTAAAGTAGTTTATTTTTCCTGATAAAACCAATAGTATCCTTTACTATTTGTATTAGTTTTCTACTCCTGCTGTAACAGATTACCACAACTGTGGTGGTTTACAACAACAAAAATATATTATCTAATAGTTTTAGAGGTCAGAAATCTATAATGTGTAAATAGCACTCTGTTTCTTCCAGGTAGAATCTGTTTCCTTGCCTGTTCTACCTTCTAGAGACAGCCAGAATTTCTTAGCTCTTGGCCACAAATTGCTCCAATCTCTACTTTTCTCATCACATCTCTTTGTCTTACTTTGACAGTCCTGTATCCCTTTTATAAGATTCCTTGTGATTAATTGGACCCACCTAGATAATCCAAGGTATTCTCCCATCTCAAATTCCTCAACTTAATCACCTCTGCATAGACTTTTCACCATGTAATTTTTGTTGTTGTTGTTGTTATGAGTTTGGAGAATTAGAATGTAGACATATTTGGGGACCATTATTCAGTCTATCACATTTTTGTTTGTTGTCACAATTTAATTTATGGTATTGGCTAACTCACTATCACAGTAACAATTACATGACAGTGAGAATATTATATTAATGCCTAGAGAGTAAGAGTTTGTTAGCATTATATATAGACATTACTAAACTTGATCTTAGCCAAAGGGCCAAGAAGAGAGATATATAGAGACATTTAAACAAGAGTATCACAGAGTGAGAGATAATATAGCAAAATAGATTTTACCTATGTTGCGCTTAAGGAAAGCTTCTGGATTTTGAAAAATCTGGAGGCATATCAGGATTTTACCTATAAAGTAAATACTGCTCATTTTTGTTCTGCTGCCACTGAGGGATAAACAATATTTTGAAGGATACTTAGGACTATGAAAACATTTAGGTATTCTTTTATGACTCATTGAAATAAAAAAATTGTAATTTCCATGTGTCCCAGGGCAAGACAAAGCAATCCTCTTGGTGTCCCAGACAATATTGTCTAAAAAATATAAACATTTCTTACATCAAGTCAAAAAATATTTCAGAAAACTTAGGCTGGGAAGAAAGTTTTAAATCATTTGAACAATTAATTTTTCTTAGATTTTTATTTTTACAGATATCCAAGAGAGATGTATGATAAATATATTTATAAAAATATGTATAAAAACGCTCAATAATTATAAAATAAATTTTCCAAGTGTTAAGAAAATTGAGTCAGTCAATATGGTAGTAATAACTGACAATTGATGGCATCTTAGATGAGATGATATACAAAAATCTACTTCTTCCCATCAGTTATGGTGCAAAGATAACTTTTAAAAGTATATCAGCACTGTTATATCATAGTGATATCTTGCTGACATCTTGAAAATCATTCTTGAGTTCTCATTCACACCACATTGCTAAACAGGGTTTTCAGTTCCCATCCTCTTTTGTGTTATACTTATGGGCTGATTGCTTCACATTCCTCCTTTTCACTATAGCATCCTCTCTGTGTTTCGATGGCAAGTGCTCTCAGTATAAATGTGAGGGTACTGCACAAACATAATTGGGCAAGTACAACAGAGAGGTTGAATTACAATGGAAAGAAGAATTTCACATATTCAGTCTACAAAATTTAAACATAAGTTCTTAAAAAATGAAATTCCCCAGAAAATATCTTTACTTATTTTTAAAAGAAAGTACAGAGTTACTGAAAATTTATATTTAGACAATCTAGCAACACCAGCAATAACTTCTACAGATCATAATATCTTCCAACATACCTTTTATTAGGAGTTTGTATTGTAAAGTTTATCCAATCTCTTCTCCATTCTATAAGAACCTATACTGTCTAACAATGGAATGCACTAAGCTTTAGTGCATATAATCAAAATTTTAATTTCAATATGCCCCATGGTAATATAGTAATTATTATAAAATTGGAATGAATTTATGTTCAATATACTCAAAGCCATTTCACAACATCAACTGCAGTAGAAATATGAGCAGAATATTTTGTGCTTTTATTCTCTCTTGAGGATAACACCTTTAGTAATTTACATATGTCATCTAGTTAATATGACAAACAAAGAAAGTTGAGGATTTCAAGCACAATAACAGAAGTGAAAGATTTTGATTGACTGGTACATTATGACTTTTATTACATACTGCAGACCCTGGATGTTATAATAATTAGCCTGTCAAGTCAATTGTTACTCTTCATTAAAAATGAATATAAGGGAGCAATTAATTTCACAACTTTAGCTTCATTAGGACATTTTGTTATTGTAGTTGGGTGCAGTTACTGTCTCAACTTAAAGAATGTATCATTTTCTAATAAAAGGTTTCAACTTCATTATTTTGGTGATGTACTTAACTAGCAAAATGTAAACTTCTGTAATAACTGGGCAAAAATTCTGAGTTATTTATAATTTGCCTTTTGGAATTCGTTATAGGTACAAGACATTTTTCTCTATCTTTTCTTTTCACCTTCACATTATGAGGCTGTGGACTCAGAATTTCACACTCCTCGAAAGTGATTCTGTCCTCTGTGAATCATGTCTCTGAAAATGCTGACATCCAAAAATATACAAGACTCAAGGACTTATCTACAAACTCAAAAACATTGCAAAAAAAAAATCAGAATTGAGTTTTCTTTATGTAGAAAGGTTAGATGAGCAATAATAAAAAAAAATGCCTATTGGTAATCAGTTCCCAGTGTAGACTGTAGACTGATTGACTGCTCATAATGATTGAAAACTGACAGGTGAAAGTTACAGCACTGATCATAGAGAAGATTTTGTTTCTGCCCTCTGAGTTCTAATGAAATAAAACAAGAAATAATAACAGTTGAAAATCAGCATCACCCCTTGTTCACTGACAGGTAACACCATCAGTTGTAAAAGAGAAAGAAGTCTGTGTAGATAGCAGACATTAAAGGGAAACACGAAATCATACAGGAATATACTCCGAAAGATGGGCCATGTTGTCAATCTCTTCACCCTTACTCAGCATTGACATATAAAACTCTGTATTGAAAATGTCATGATCTTCCTTGAAAATGTATAAAAAACTTTCATGGTTAGCAGTGTTACTTATAATAACCTGATGATATTACTGTTGCTATTCATGTGAGCCAACATGGTATAATGTAAAAGAGCATTTACTTAGATTAAATAAATCTATGTTTGAATCATATTCCCCAAGTCTATCTAAATGAGTGAAACTTTGGCAAAGTGTATAGAATCTGAGGTTCATTTACCATATGAATTAATTGGCTATAACTACCATAAACACTCTGGCTTAAAAAATAGAAATTTATTTTCTTTAGTCTGAAGGCTAGAAGTCCAAGATTAAGGTGTCATCAGATATGGTTTCTTCTGAGGCCTCTCTCATTGGCATATAGATGGCTACCTTTCACTATGTTCACTTCTCGGTGTGTACACATCCAGATGTCCAAATTTCCTCTTATTATAAGGACACCCGTCAAACTGGCCTAATTTTAAGTCAGTCACTTCTTTAAAGGCTCTGTTTCCAAATACAGTCACATTCTGAAGTATTTATGGCTATGGATTCAACATAGGAATTTTAAGGGGACGCATTTCTGCCCATAAAACCATATTTTCATAATTGCAATAATAGTATTCAAAATCTCAGACTTTTAAAAGAGCATTAAATTAACAAAAACATTAAAGTATTAGCTAAAATGTCTCTTACACATGGTAGATATTCAACAGAACTTACTTTCTGCTGTTCTTCTTTAAGCTATGAACTATCTGATGAATTTCTCAGGTTGAGGTTTGTTGTTTAGTAAGAATGTAGCCCTACAATCAAAATCTAGCAATTGGGGTGAAAAAATGCAATTGAATTAGTTCTTTAGGTGAGTCCTATATATCTCTAAATGTGTGAATTTGTAGAGTGGACACAGTAGGAAAAGAATAGGGGTTTTGGGGAGGCAGAGGATGAAAGGAATCAGAAAAAAATTATTGTAAGGTCTGAGGAAGACGTGCTAATTTTTCAGAGAAATTCATGAAGGGATAAAGGGCAAATGCACTGGAGGTGAGTAGCTCTAGTTGGCTAAGCAGCCCGGGTATATCATAACCAGAGTATTAGACAAGTGGTTTGTGAGAAATGTTTAGTCACAGGAGTTGGGACAAACTGGGATTTAGGAACAGAACTCTAGTACTTGGAGCAGTTTACTTCAGGAGAAATTACCAAGATAAAGCAACAACTCAGGGAAACAATGGTTGTGATGAGGTAAATGAAGTAGTAAATGAGTAAATAAATCAATAAGCCAGTCACTATCGTGTAAACTTTTTATGTGCCCAGTGCTAATTCACAGTACAATTTTAGGTATGAAGTACAATATCTAACTTACAGAAGATGAAACATTAGTTTAGAGACCTAAGTTTCATGAGATCTAAACCAATAACTATTTTGCTCATAATTTATATTCCCAGCACCTAGCAAAAGGCATAGCACATGGTATATAGTAAAAACTGTTCATTGGTTGAATCAATAGCCTTTCAATTAACTTGTAGTTGAATGATAATGCTAGGAATTAAACAAAAGCCATGATTTAAGTCAACACACCAGAAACAGAAAGTAAAATAAAGGAAAATAGCATAATTAGAAGCATATAAGAAAGAAAAATGAAAACAACAGGAATAAGATTAAGAACACTGTCTCCCAATTTGTCAATTTCATTTTTTTTTTTTGAAAAACACAGTAATGTATGTAGAGAGCCAAATGGTGTATCTTTAAGTCATCTCTTATTAATTGATAACACTTGATTATAGAAATCCTCTCTGAGAATTGTTTATCCATCTATCAATTAACTTATTTTAACATCCAGCCCATTTCTTTTCCTTTTTACTCTAACAAAAGTTGTTATACTTGTTATATTCCCTGCTGAGCTCGAAGTCTAATAATATTAGGCAGAATAACATATGGGATAATTATGAGCATTGGATTAGTATAGTCTCTTTTGATACCCAATTCTAGGACTTATCAGCTTTGTTACGGTGGGGTAATTATTTAATGTCTCTGAACTTCAGCATGCTTTATCTATGAAAAGATACTCTTTAGGGTTTGAAGTGAAGGTACAATGAGATAATTTATATGCTACCACCATGAAGTAGATGGTTGGCTAATCTGGTAACCCAGCACATAAGGGAATTGAGTCTTTTGCTCAGATTAATTTTTATGTGAAATTGTTACTTTCTTCCATGAAGCTCATCATTTAACATCAACTAATTCAACTTCTACAGAATTAAATTTAAAACAGTCATTTCTTCAATAACACCTTATTGCATTTGACCATGTAGTTCACCTTTCATTTCTGAAAATCCATTATCACCCAACTCTCACAGCACCATTCATTCTGAATATTTTGTGATCTTTGCTCTTTTGTTTGTTCTTCCTTTACCAAGAATATATATGTAGATATATACATTATACTGAACTTCAGTGAAGATTTCTGGCTCTTTTTGAAAACACCCCCCAGGATTTTGGACATTTCATGCAACATTAGTTGTGCATTCCTAAGAAAGAAGTCATAAAACTGTCTTGACTTCTTTTGAAGCTAAGAGGTTACAGGTATGGGAATTAGGCTACACCAATCAAGTGTACCTATCTGTAACACTAGGAAGTAAGAAACAATCTTGGATAAGTATGAAGATAAAGATAGAAGCATCAAGTCTTCAAGCACAAGGCTCAGAGTCTCATGGTCCATGGCCAGTGTCAATGACACTATTGGCAGTGTCTAGGTCTTTGTTGGTGCATTCTTATAATATAGTCAGGAGACTTTTGGCTACATAAACTCTAAGCTTGAATCTCTAGCATTCACAAATATTCTTTGAGCTACCTATTACTTTAATTTATTTTCTGTTTAAACTAGCCACAGTGGTTTCTATTAGCAACTAAGATCAATGACTGACAGTGTCCCTCAGTCTAACCATGATCTGTACTTTTTCTTCCATATTCCAGCTCTCAGTAAAACCTTTTCACAACTTCAGCTAAAATCTAGAAGTTAATAATCACCCAATATTTATTTCTGTTTTTGACCTCAGACATTTGAGCTTCACACTATATTACCACTTGTTTATTGGAAATTTCCACATAGATGTGTACCCAAAAGTACTTAAACTAATTACATTCAAAACTATCCTCACTATATCACACCCAAAGACATAGGTATTTTATCAGTCAAGTGAAACAAGTTTTTATTCTATTGATTCTTTCTAGCTATTTGTAGATGTGATTGAGCTTGGTCTGAATCTCGGTTTATCTTCTGTAACTATCTGTCCAGTAGATATTTTTGCAATAATGGAAATATCCTCAGTCTGCACTGTTCCAAATTGTGGCCAATAGCCACCTGTGGCTCTTGAGCATTTGAAATGTGGTGATGCACCTGAGGAACTGAATTTTTAATTTTGTTATAATTGTGTTACATTCAAGTGTAAATAGCTGCATGTAGCTCATCTCTGCCATACTAAATGAACAATGTGGTTCTCACCTTTGGTTTAATTTGCAGATGTAGCAAATTATATTTTTATCCAGATTCCACTTATATAAACTTTTACAATAGACTTGGTGCTTTTCCTTGATGCTTATTACATTCTCCTAGCCAATATTTTACATTGATAATTCTTTAGACAGTAACCATTAACCAGTAATACAGGCACCTTAGTGTAGTGTCTAAAATGGTTATCTTGACCTATCGATGTCTACCAAGTGTAACAGAGTCAATAAGCTCTCTGAAAACAAGATCTATGAAATCTGTTTAACAGAGTTGATCACCTGGTCCTGCCAAGTACATAGGCTTTGTATCAAACGAGAGATCTAGTGTTTACCTTGCTTCTGGAGGAATTTGTGTAATCAGTCCCTGACTAAAATAAAGTCACTGGTACATCCCAAATTTGGTACAGATCTACTTGATATAACAGTTTAAGTAATAAAATTCCTTAGTGCAGACTTAAGTGCTTACTTAGAACACTTGGATCATATTTCTGTAATTATTTATACTGTTGGAAACAATTGGATATTTAGCTGAACAAGAGATTTGATGATTTTTTTTCCTCTAAATTGACCCATTGCACACGCTTTATTATTCTATAGACCAGGGTGGAAAACTTTTACTCGAGCCAGAAACTATTTTAGATTTTGTGAGCTGAGAAGCAAAATCAAGGATATTATATAGGCACCTATATAGTCATTTACAAATGTAAAAATCTGATATGCAGCTAAGCAACATATGGTCACTGTTGATCTAAGTATCATAAACCTATGTCTGTGTATTTCTTATTCATAGATATTTGATTTTGATGTCTTATTTTGTTCTTAAAACCATTACTCCCTCAATTTCATAGTTTGTAGAGTTTAATTAATTTTAAAGTTATTTAGAATTTCTTCTGTAAGTCTCATATATCACAATTGCTCTTAATAGTGCCTTTCTTAGTTTTCCTCAGGCAATTTCGGAATTTAATTGATTGGATCTAATTCTGTGATATTCTTGTGAAAGATTTTCTTGTGAAATATTCCTCTCAATCTTTGCAGTTAACCTTGTCACCTTTACAGGTTTTGTGGACACTGCCAGTGAACTCCCAGTCCAGACTCAGATATTCTATCAGTGGCTAAAAGCTTCTGTCTCACAGTAATAATGTTGATATTCTAGCTCTAGATATTTAACCAGGGGAGGACTTGACCCAAGCTTCATGCTGCAATGATTTTTCCTGCAACCACAAGTACATGGATTTGTATCCTCCATAGCCTCAGGCAGCATTCTCAACTTATTTTCAGCCTCCTTGGTTCAAGTAGTCAGTCTTGATGCAGACCTCTGCCACTCATAGGTTTTTCAAAACCTGCTACCCAAGTGCTGTGTCATCCCATTACCAACTTACTTCTGTGCATTTATAGTCCATTGGAAACTTTATTATTATTGAGGCTGTGTTGTTTTTCTTATAGTATTATAATTTATTTGAATATTTTTATTGAGATTATCATTATTTAGTGAGCTTAACACTGGGAGAATTCTTCCAGTGATAAGCTCACATCCTTACTAAAACCTTTAGTGAGTTTTCAGAACTGATCATAAATACCCATAAATATAGCAATGTTTCTCTTTGAACTGATGAACAGAAATTCTTCTGACTAACTTTCCTGTAAATCTTTTCACCAGTTAGAGGCTTCTTCTCTACATGGTAGATATAGTGGCTTGATCTGCTCTTGTGTAAATATCTATCATAAATACTGCGAACTTGGCATAAAATGTCAGTGAGTTCTCTCCCCTTCAAGTCATATAGTGTTTGAAGAAAATGTTGATTTATCCTACCTTCTCCATTCCAAAACTACTTTTCATTTTAAAATAACGATAGAGGTACAAAGAGTTGTATAGATATGTACAGAGCGGTTTGCCTTTTTTGTAAATGCAATGCAGTGCTAGATTTTCTTGCAATTTTTGTTTGTTTGTTTGTTTCTATCTTCCTCATTCTCTTTTAAATATTTAATATGCATTTGTACATAAAGCTATCTGGGTTCCCAACATATTTGCTTTTAAATTCCAACTTATTTATTTAACATTTTCTTTAAATGACCAAAGTTGTTTTTTCAGTGATATAAACTAAAATTAGCAAAAGTTCTAAAATATTTACTATAATAGGATGTTATTTTTATACTTTCATATGCAAAGTTAAACTTTATTTTCACACACACACGCACACATATATACACAAGATGTCTTTTGAATTTACGTGGGTCAAAACTCTATTGTAGCATAGTGCTTTTTACAAATGGGAATTATTACCTTATAGAAGATCTGTAAACCACCACCTTCCTATAGACTTTTGAGCAGAAACAGCAAGGTCCTCTGCCTTTTTTTTTTTATCCTGATCATGACTCATTTTCTTAATATTGTTTGTCCTTTATCTTAACATATTTTATCTTTTTTTTCTACCATTGCTTCCTCTAACTTCTTTCCCAGTATTCACTAAATTAATTACTCTTCTCTCTTCGTAGTTTAATTCTCTTCTTTCATCTCTATCCAAATTAGCAGGCCACATACCTAAAACATTATTCATTTATTTATTCATTAGAGAACACTGCATCAGTTCTGTCAATTAATAGGTATTGTGAGTGTCACTAAGTCCCATATTGAACTAAAAACAAATAATTGGCAACCTGTCCTGAATATCATCATCTCTAGTGGAAACATTAACATAGGGTCAAAAAAGGAACAAAAGATTAAAAAAGAAAAGCTTCCTATTAAAGAATTTCAGTTAAGAATTTCAGTTTCAGAAATAATGAAATCTATCTCCTCTCTAAATGTATATGACTTCAAAATTCCTTTTGAGTTTTTGAGAGCTTTTGCTTAATTATCAGCTTTAGCCAATTATAAAAAGTGTGTTTCTTTTAGTAGTTGTTATTACTAATTTTGTTTCTAAATGGTCTATCTCTTTCTTCACTGAATTTTCTGCCAATAATACATAAGAAAAAAAATGGAAAAGAAGCAAAAAAGAGAAGATATACTAGAGAGAAAGGTAGAATGATATTTGATTATTTTTAAAATGAACAAAACAGAATAATTTATGTTGTTCACATTTCTACTCCTAGGTATAAAAATCTAATTGTATGCTTTGTTTCTGAAATGTAGCTAATAATAGACGCTGTTATACATTGTTGTTAGACTTACAAATATTTAGAAAGTGTTTTAGAATTGTGGCAAATAAAACTTGAAAGTGACATACAATAACCCAAAAGCATATTTGATAATGTGCTTTAAAAGTTGTTTTTATTAAATTCTCTTAAGGATAAATGTAAAGCCTCTTTTAAATTTTAAGGTTAAATGAAATATTTCTCTTTTCTCTCTCTTTATTTTTTCTCTTTGGTTCCTGCAGTTTTTATCACATTAACAAAGAAAGTGCAAAAAGACATTACTCATCAAAGAAAGAAATTGGAAATATTTATTAGAAATAATAAATGCTACTTTTCTTGTATGTGCTATTTAAATTATTAGATGATTTGTTAATGCATAGATAAAATTCCATTGTGGTTGTATTTATTTTTTAAATTGTTTGCTTATTGATTTATTTTGTGACCAACTTTTGTTTCTTCTGAACTTATCTGAAATTTCTGGTCTCAAAACTTTTACAAAGAAAATATTTCTGCCATTAATTTAGTTTTTTTTTTTTTTAAGGCATTATTTTTGTTTTAAAAATAATACTGCCTTGAAAAACTACATAGGTATATTTATAGATTTTTGCGATGGCCTTGGAATTTATATAACACATACACAGATGAAAAAAAAAAGCCACATAAGATCGACCCAGTTCCTTGGGAAAATAAAAAGATTTGTAAGACAGGCTGAATGTGTTTACGTAGGACATAGCTGTTACAATCTTGCTTGTGTCAGCAACAGCCTCTTTGTTGAGGTAGAAAATACCAGAGGCCAGTGTACTTCATATCAATACCTACTGATAATATTTTGCACTTTAAAGAAACCAAAAAGAACACAATGGGGAAGAAAACAGACCCTCAAGTCAATGTTCTTATAATTTTACTTTTATCTACATAACAAACTAATACTCTGCAGTGCTTGAACATTCCATCCAATTTCTATTACCTATTCATCTACGTTGATATACTATATAAAAATGGGTAACTGAATAATGAAGTATCCATTTTTTCTGTGTATATAGACTATTCTAATCTTTCCTATCTAAAGCCACTACCTCTAAGCTACCTTCTTCCCATCAATCATGGTGGGTGGCCCCTAGTAAAAGAGTATATCTGATGACCACAGGAAACAAATGCAAAGGGGTGGGAAATTCAGCTGAGAAAAGATAAGAGAAATATCTTTCCTATCCCAGTCCCATACTTTACCCTACTATGAGCTAATGAATTATTTCTTTTTAATTCCTTGACTACGATATTCCTTATACCCACCCTGCTATGAGCTAATAAATTATAATTTTTAAATTCCTTGACTACAATATTCCTTATACCCTCCACAATTGTAGTAACTCAGAGTGTCACAGGTTTTTAAATGTTCTTTTTTTTTTTTTTTTAATTACTAGTCATTGTTCTGGGAAAGCAGTCTAGAATTCTAAGTTTGATAAACTTTAATGGAATTTGAATTACTTTATACAATACCCACGTCATGGAAAACAATAACAACAACAATCACCTTAGATATGCATATTCAAATTTGTCTACAAAGATATGCATGAATCTTTCTACAGGCATATAAAAATATGCGTCTCACTTCATACTTTCAAAATGGGATAAAAGGAATCAATAGAAGAAAAATATCAAAACATAGAAGAGAGACTAGTTCATATAATTTTGGGAAATATCAATAAAGCATGATTTCTACTTATGGTAAATTAATCCAGCAGTAGGGAAAGCTTGAGATCTGGTATTATCCAGGTATGCATTTGAGTCTCACTGAGCAGTGACTCAACTGGACACAAGTGACCATCTTCTCCCATGACGGGTTAAACGATGGTCATTTGGAGATCTCCAAAGTTCCATTAAGAAACAGTCAAACTTTAGAGCCATTCATGGATTGACGTACCACATCTAATAGAGATTCAGGGCCAATGTCCAATGTTCTGTCTGCAGGAGGAAAAAACTGTCAGGTAAGAAGGAGGAGTAGCAGTAGATAGGTCACTCAAACAGTAGCTTGGACAGGGATCATCAATGAAGCTTAGTCCTGACTACAGTTGGGACACAGCATGGGACTTGGATTGCAAGAGTTCACAGAACGTTAGCTCCCAACCTTTTCAGAGAATCTGCATTACTAAGGGCTAGTTAGTAAAAGAGAAATTAGATTACTAAATATTACACATGTGGATGCAGCCAAGTTTAAGGAATGAAAAAGGGAAATTTGCATAAGAACCAGCAGCTACCCTGCACCAATGTGCCACACCTGTCCCATGTTGGAATAATTTAACATTACTCCCGATATGGCGGGGAAAGCAGAAATTATCTTTGTTTCTGCTTCCATGGGTCCTATGTGGCCTGGGAAACAGAATGATGTAGAGTCTGCAGGAAAGGAGTTTGGTAGCACTGAGTGTGAAGAACTGAGGATGGCAAAGTCAAGAGCTAAGAATCTGGCAAGAGCTTATTCAATGCAGAAATGATTTCAGGAATTCGAAGGCCTGTGTGATACTATTTTTTTTTATAACCCACATAAATATAGCTCATGTGTGTGTGTGTGTGTGTGTGTGTGTGTGTGTGTGTGTGTGTGTGTGTGTGTATACACATACATAAAAAAATATATATATAATGAGTTCAGTTAAATTGCAATGAATTCACATGACATAATATTTTATAAGTATTTTATTTGTGTTTTTTTAAACTTTGCACATCATTTTCTTTATTTTGCATTTCATAGTTAATAATTTCTTCTGTTTTCAATTAGTTCTCAATTATTTTGTAGACTCTTTAAATCTTAAAGGAAAAAACAGTATGCTGACAATGTCTAGTGAGCAAAATGGCCCAGACCGAATAATTAAGAATCTGAAGCATCTTATCCATGTGAATATTGTTTCCCTTTCCTCCTTTTAGTAAATAAATCCTGTGATATGAAGACCATGTATGCTCAGCTCCATTTTGTATAGGTGATAGAATTTCTCACAGATTATAGCAATAAATGGCCTACAAATCTAATTTTTAATTTGCTGATGTTGTCACACTTTTTTGTGCCTGCACAGACATTTTAATAGGAAGTTGATAGAGACTTATCATGAATTGCTAGCCCAGTGCTTTTAAAAAAATGAATCTCATTTACTCATTCATCATTGCTACAAAGATAGTCAATGGGACAAGCTAGTAGCACTTAAGTCGCTCCCAGTTTTTAGGTTTCTTATTCCTTCTTACTTTGGCTGCAGAATCCTTAGGCAAGGATTTGAGAGAGCTAGAATGATAGTAGCTTATAGCACCTGAAAAATTGCTGTTGCCACTAAATCGTCGTTTGTGTCCATGAGTCTCTGTTTGTCATGCTCGTTTGTTGCTTTCAGTTTTACATCTCACATATGAGTGAAATCATATGGTTCTCAACTTTTTCTGTCTGACTTATTTTGCTTAGAATGATAATCTCACAATCCATCCATGTTGTTTCAAATGGCAGTATTTTATCTTTTTCTTGTGGCCAAGTAATATTCCATTGTATATATGCATCACATCTTTATACATTCATCTTTCGAAAGACACTTTGATTGTTTCCATGTCTTAGCCACCGTGGATAATTCTGCTATAAACATCAGGGCGCATATATCTTTACAGATAAATGTTTTCAATTTGGGGTATAAATACTCAGAAGAGGGATTGCTGGATTATATAATAATTCTATTCTTAATATTTTGAGGACCCTCCATACAGTTTTCCATAGTGTCTGCGCCAATATACATTCTCACCAGCATAAGGGTTCCTTTTTCCCTACAACCTCTCCAACACTTCTTATTAATTGTCCTGTGGATGATAGCCATTCTAACAGGTGTAGGTGGTATCTCATTGTGGTTTTGATTTGCATTTCTCCAATAGCTAATGAAGTTGAGCATCCTTTCATGTGTTTGTTGGCCACTTGTATGTCTTCTTGAGAGAAGTGTCTCTTCAGGTCCTCTGCCCATTTTTAATTGGATTTTATTATTATTATTATTATTATTATTATTGTTGATTTGTATGAGTTCTTTCTATATGTCAGATATTAAGTCCTTATCGGAGTTGTTGTTTGCAAATATCTTCTCCCATTCAGTTGGTTGCCTCTTAATTTTGTTGATGGTATCTCTTGATTGCAGAAGTTTTTTAGTTTGATATAATCTCATTCATTTATTTTTGGTTTTACTTCCCTTGCCTTGAGGTCAGATTCAAAAAATACTCTCTAAATCCAAGGTTCATGAGTTTTGTACCTATGTTTTCTTCTATGAAATTAATTTTTTCAGGTCTGTCATCTAGGTCTTTGATCCATTTTGAATTGATTTTGGTGTACGGTGACAGATAGCAGTCTAGTTTCATTCTTTTGCGTGTGACTTTCCAATATTCCCAGCACAATTTATTGAAGAGGATTTCCTTTCCTTTCTCCATTATATGTTTGGGCTCCTTTGTCAAAAATTATTTGCCCATATATATGGGGGCTTATTTTTGGACTTTCAATTCTATTCCATTGCTACGTTTATCTATTTTTCTGCATATGCCATGCTGTTTTGATTATTGTAGCTTTGTAGTATAATTTGAGTTCAGTCAGAGTAATACCTCTGGCCTTGTTCTTTTTTTCTCAGGATTTCCTTGGTCATTCATGGTCTTTTGTGATTTCATACAAATCTTATGATTTTTGTTCTATTTCTTTAAAAAATGTAGTTGGGATTCTGATGGGGGTTGCATTAAAGCTGTACGTTGGTTTGGATAATAAGGTCATTTAGTGGTTACCAAAAGGAAAAGAAGATAGGGAAGAGGTAGATTAAGGTAAAGGGGGTCAAATATATGGTGATTTAACTTTGGGTGGTGAACACACAATGCAATATACATATGATATATTATTGAATTATACATTTGAAGTCAATATGATTTTATTCACCATTATCACTGCAATACATTTAAAAAAAAAATTATGTTGGAGCCACACTGCTTGGATTCAAGTCCCAGGCTTGGGTTTCTACTAGATGTGCAATGCTGGGGGTCTTGGATATATTTTTTATATTCTCTGGGCCTTGGTTTCTTCATCTGTAAAATGGCATCATTGAGAGCTATACAAAGGAAGCATTTAGAACAGCATACTATCGGGCTATTATTATTATCGTCTTTGAAGACCAAAGGTATAACCTATATAATTGCTTTTAAATGTACATTCAGTATTTTTATTACACCTTGATCATGCTTGCAGCAATAGAAGCCAATATTATGCCTCTCAGTATATTTTCAAATGATACTGATAATTATACAAGTGAATAAGTGCTAAAGACAGTGTTTTTTAAACTTCTTTATCATTGGGTGATGAAACAATTATGAGTCTAGTGACTCGATATGGTTGTTTAAATCAAAAGCATGTTCATGATCAATCAAGACACCATGTGTTTTAGTTTTAAAATGTTGATAGAAGCTAAGTGTATAATTGTAGAGCTTTCATTGTCAGTTTAACAAAGCTCATCTCCCAATAGGATCAAACTTAGATTTTCAGTTGTTACAACAAACAGTGCTAAGTAGTCTGAAGGCAAAACAAGTGGCTTTGTTTAAATAAATTTTTTCTGTGATTTTTTTTTCTACTTTTTATTTAGTTGGCATGATTTATCTTTAAAAAAAAAAAAAAAAGATCATATTTAACACTTTTCTTTTGGTGCCGGAACTTTGCTGCTCTTGATGGCACTAAGCCATAAAGATAAAAAATACAGAATGAGATCTCTAAAACACTGAAACTATAAGCTTGTATGTATTGTTTTTTAGGTCTAGCAGAAGCTGGGAGAAAAGAATATAGAATCCTTGCCATCTCACTATTGATAGAAAACTGAAAACAGTGGCACAGAGAACAAACCTCAAAGTCTATAGACTTCTACACATTCTTATTTATAACACTATATCTACATTAGTCAAAGCCTATCCGATTTTTATGACTTAATTGCTTCTTTCTTTGCATTTATAACACCAATCTACTTTCTATCTTTCAAAACACATCCCAAAGAAAGAAAATAGAAAATAAAGCACATTATTCAGTAGGATTTCATTGTGCACTGAGGGCAAAATCAGGCATGTATAAATGGAAACACATTTGAAAGCCTTCCCCACTGAAATCTGGCAGGAGGTAAAGCACTTCATTAGGATTTGTAACATCGATGGTGAACTGCTTCGCACAAAGTGCTACATTTGCGAATATGGCACAAAATTGACTGTCAGAGAGATGTAAGGCCAGAGCAGATTACAATCCATTTTGCACAAAGTACACTATGAGAACACTGTACCTCAGCAACTCCAAGATTTAGATTTCATAAACTGTAGATAGAGATTCACCACTGAATCTTCATTTGGTTCTAAA
This sequence comes from Pteropus vampyrus, assembly GCF_000151845.1. NCBI lineage: Eukaryota > Metazoa > Chordata > Mammalia > Chiroptera > Pteropodidae > Pteropus > Pteropus vampyrus. Next base: position 1,211,858 of record NW_011888942.1, read on the forward strand.
ATAAAGCCCCTTTGTAATGATACCATATGAAGGGCACAGCTACATCCCAGAAGTCAATGGGCATTGTATTGATATACTCAGAAAATTACTAGCAAAGAAGTAATCCATATTTCCTAAATTTTAAATGGAGACATTGGCATGGCCTAATGTTATAATGATTATAATTATATGTCACTTGGCAAAGATAAATGTCAAAGTTAACGATAATGTTAAAGTTGCCTTTTAGAATTCAGGGTCAGACACATGAAAAGTAAATCCTCTGATCTTCTGCTCATATCGACTTCCACTATTGACAAGCTTATTAGTATGTAATAAGTATGTTTGCTTGCTGAGTTACAGACACATGACTTGCAAGCATGTTTTAAAGCAGATCCCACTATTCAGTATTTAACTGTGTCTTTACCATCCCCTTCCTCTAAGCCACTATTATTCCTTCCCACTGACATTTTTTTTTCTTGGTGACAGTCAAAGCCATCAGGAATGACCCTGTTTTTCCTGTGTTTATAAATACCACTATGTCATTTAATATTCTCATATAAAAAAAACTATAAATTTAATTCCTTGCAATATCCAGGATGAAATAAATATAGGAAATTAGTTTCCCCTCTCATCTCATAAAGAGAAGTATATGATTTGTATTTCCTTTTAGCCTTGGATTTTAACAGTCCTAAATATAATACCATAATTACACGTGGTTTGGACCTCACACCTTTTCACAAGATTCTTGACACTTCTAATTCTCCTTTCCTGAAGGATTTTTTTTTTCTCCATTTTTACCTCAATTTCAACTGTGTTTTCAGAGTATGAGTTCCTCAAGGACAGGGAAGATCTCATTCTTCTGTATCCCAAAGTACTTCTAGCATAAATGTGTTGAAAGTCATTTATGTGACTTTTTAAAGAAAAGATATAGCTATACATATTTGTAATTGTGAAATTAAAGTGGTTCAAAATTTAAATGGCTTGGAATAAATTTATTGAGAGAACTATATAGTATCATTGTTATTTTAGGTAGTATTTTAGCATGAGTCTAGTTTTAAGTTGTCTTCCTGTGAATTTGAAACTTCTCTGCAGATAAGAATCACCCTGGATTCTTGTCAAACATACAGATTCTACAGAATCAGAATATGTAACTGAGAATGTTGGAAAACTTAGATTTAACACATAGAAGTGACTGTTGAACAGTGCTTACAGAGAAATATTGAAATGTGCAATGGAATAAGAAACTGATGTGAAAGCATCCAGGTATTGAGAAAGAAATAAAAGTCATCAGGAGAAGCAGCTGAGAGGTGCTGCCTTAAGCAACACCAGTGGTTGTGTTCCTGGGAGTTTTCATTAGAAGAAGTTGAAATTCTTGAAATTCTCTGCTGACCAGGGTTCCCTTAGAAGCAGATGGAGTGTCAACCTGGGAAAACCATACTGATTGAAGGTCCCTTTTTATTTCTGTATCACTGTGAATCATTCCTGAAATCTATAATGAGAATGATTGAAAAGACAGAGAAGAAGAGAGCAGGTGATTGGGAAGGTAGAACTATAGCACTTTGAACATCTACTTCCTTGAGTAGAGAATAGCCATAGCCTCATCAGGACACCTTCAACAGAAGAAATCAGATGCTTAGCAAGTATGTCATAACTCAAGTCTGAGAGTGCTGACAAAAGTAGTGGTCTTAAAAAAATATGTAAGAATGCTAATTATTAATGACTCATCTAATTCAACATTGAGATTCAATAAACTATATGCTCTCTTTTTCCTTTTTTTTAAACATCTCTTTACTCAATTTTTCTGTCTCTCACATGTGATAATATTCTCTTTAACTTTTTCCTCTTTCCTGTGTCTTTAAAATAGGTAACAGAATAGTCTTTCTTTCTCTTTACATATTGTCCCTTCTCTGAATCAATAAATTACTGTATTATAGCTGACACACATTAGAAGACTTCATCCTTTTTTATAATATTTACTTAATAAGTCATACTGTGCAAGGCACTGAGAGGAGGATGAGAGGATAGGGCACAGTGCTGATTGTGGGAAGGGCAGTGACGAGCAAAGGAGCAGTTTCTATTCGGTTTAGTGTCTAGTAGGTTAGGCAGAGAAATACACAATTAGTTATTATAGCATCTGAAGAGGAACATTATGGGATAACATAGGGAGTTATAGAACCATAAAAGAGACAAAAATCTCAGCTATGGAAAGTGCTTCATTGACTATCTACTATTGCTATATAACAAAATACCCCCAAACATAGTGGATTAAAACACAAAGATTCTGGTGGTTCATAGATCTACAAACTGAGTAGCTGGGTCTCCTCAGTTAGAATTTTTCCCAAGGCTTCAATTAAGTGCTTTAATCATACCAAAGCTTGACTGAGGGAAGATTCACATCCAAGTTCTTTGGGAGCTAGTGTTGGTCTGAGAGCCTCATACCCTTGCTGGCTGATGGCTAGAGGCCTGCCTCAGTCCCTTCCTTTGTGGGTCTCTTCATAGGTCAAATTAGGACATGTCAGCTGGCTTCCATGAGAGTCAACAAGCAGGAAGGCAAGAGAGGGCCACCGGGACAAAAGCCAGAGTCTTTCTGTAACCTAGTCTTAGAAGTGACTTCCATTCTCTTTGCCTTGTTCTAGTTTTAGAAGTGAATCACTGGTGCATCACACACTCAAAGGGAGGGATTATACAAGGTTGTGAATACCAGGAGGCAAAAAACTTTGGGAGTCATTTTAGAGGCAACCTACCACAGGTGCTAATTACAGATTTCTAAGAACAATAGAACAATAAAAACTCTACAGTTTTGATGTAGAATCAGGCATAAAAATGAACTGTTGTATATTAGTAGTGATCATAGCAGTTGTGGTGGTAATCATGGTAATAGTAACAGCAGCAATAACAATAACAACAGGTCCAATCATACTAGTGACCTAAGAGAAAGAAAAAAATATTATTTCAATAATATAATATTTACTGCTTCCGTATTCTAGAGACAGGGCCTAGATTCATTTCAGAGGGAGAAGCAGTTGGCTTTGGTGTTTTGGAAGTCAACTTGATTGGTATTTTTATTGTGATAGGTGAAGGCTTTGGGGAATGATTTGGAAAAACCTTTTTATACACCGTAAGCCAAAATTCATTATTATCTTATTATATCAGTTAAGTGAATTGAGACTAGGATGCAGAAGACAGAGACTGAAAAAGTAAATTGTTAAGCATAAAATTACATATATATATATGTGTGTGTATATATATATAATGTATATATATATAATGTGTGTGTAATTTTAGGGATATAAAGTCACCTAGAAAAGAAAAATCATACAGGAAAAACCTTGCAGGGAAAATTGCCCTAAGTCAAAGGAGGAAGCTTAGAATTTGGTTTTAATATTTTTTTCACTGTTTACAATTTCTCCCAAGTCTCCATATAGTTATTCAGAATTTTTCTGTACACAGCAACTTGTGAAGTGGAACATGAAGAAAATGAAGGAAAAGTGCATGGGGTGAGTTGTACAAAGAAAAGTCAGCATCATAGCAGCCAAGAACAGGGAATGGGATCTAGGAAAGGAAGCAAGCTGCTGATGGAACGTCTCAGATTCAGACCTGAGACCCAGTCAGGTTGCCTTCAGTATCCTATGGATGAGATAAGAATCCACACCCAGTGGTATCTTAGCTCAGACCAGTGCTTCACTTGGTGTCACGCTGCCTGGGATGGGAGAAGAAGACTAATTCCAAGTGTTGTGATTGAAAATGCGGCTTAAGACCCGGGATCAAAGTAAAAGTGAATGTAATTAGATAGAATTCTAGTACTTTTAGGTAAGAGTGAAATGGCTCCCATTTGACTGGCTTAGGAAAGCAGGGCTGCCATTACTGGTGGAGTTCACCACTCTCTTCCTTGGATGTGAGAAAAATTCTGTACTTTAATAAATAATATCTCCTTATATAGCTTTACCACATCAATCTCTCAAACGCATTTCAGAAAATGTTTTGAACTCTGAGTTCTATTCACTTTCCATAGCACCTTAAAAAAAGTCTCCAGATTTTGCCCACATGGATTATTACCATTCTGGACTCTGTCCCTTCTACTTTCATGGAGGTGTTTTCAATTTTAAATTTTTTCAATCACTTTTTTTTCTTTTACCGTAACTACTTCAATATAAATTATCAATTTTTAAGAAAATTTAAAATACATGTTCTCTTGAAAAGCATGTTCAATTTTTTAAATGTCCTTTAAATACTTAAATTATTCTATGGATATTTTTGGAATAGCGTTATTTAAATTTTCAGAAAAGAAAACATAGCTATAGTATAGTTTATTCCACTTTACATTTTCATTTTTTGTGATTTATTTCTTACTAAGTATTCTATTACATATTTGAATTGCAAGGTGTTTTGGTATAAAAATTAATTCCTAAAAAAATGAGAACTTGGGAATATTAGCTCTTGCCTTTTAGCTAAAGCAATAATTGGTTAAATAAACTCATGCACAGTTTATGTGATTTGAAGATACTGAAGGAAACTAATAGAGGACAAGTGTATAATGAAATCAGAATTGGCTATGTTTCTGGATCTTTTTCCTGCTGAGAGAATGTAGTTAGTTGCTCTATGAAACAGAGACATAAAATAGTCTCATATGCAAATGAAAGTTCTAATAATGGTTTTTTGGATTAGCAGTTAAGCAAGCACAAACATTTATCAAATTGTAAAGAAAAAAGACTAAAAAAACAAATGAAAAATAATACTAATTTCAGTGCAAGGAAAAAAACAATGTTCAGACAAGGAATATAGAAACACTTGAGCTTTTCTATAAAGAGAATAAGAGAAACAACATACTTAATTTACTAGTAAGGTAATTATGCAAATGTGCACTAAATTCTCTTTGGAAGATTTACAATTAGATGCAGACTATAAAATACAGTGAACAATCACATCAGGCTAGCATCTTGAAACTGAGACCAAAAATCATAACACAGTTGTATTAGTTTTCTATTTCTGTGTAACAAATTATCATAAACTTAAGTGTTTAATACAACATCCATTTATTATTTCACACTTTCTGTAGGTCAGCAGTTCAAATACTAGTTAGTTGAGTCTTCTGCTCAGATATCACCAGGCTGAAATCAAGGTGGTAGCAGGAATTCCATTGCATTTTGGTGATGAGGTTTCTCTTATAAGCTCATGTGGTTATTGGTAGAATTCAGTTCTTTCTGCTATAGGTCTGATGTTCACTTTTTCTTTCTAATTGTCTTATAGCCTCAATCTAAATCTCATCATGTGTTCAATCCAAAGTCCAAAATAAAATCTAAATATCATAAGTTCAAAGTCTAAAATCTCATCATCCTTTAAATCATTCTGAATCCGATGCGGTTGTAATCCTTTACTGTAGCTTTTGGGGGCACAATTTATCTCTATTTATTTATTTTCTTACACCTGGTTCCATCCATAAGCCTTTACAAAATGGAAAATTGTTTCATCGTCTATCTTTTTTTCTTCAGCTTTGTTGAGGTAAAATTGACAAATCGAATTGTATATATTTAAGATATACACTATGTATTTAAATTTTTTCACATACGTATTGTGAAACAATTACTATGGTCAAGTTAACACATTTATCACCTCACATAGTTACTTTTTGTGTGTATCTAAGAACACAAGATCTATTCTCTTAGCAAATTTCAAGTATACAATATAGTATTATTAACTATGATAACTATGTTTTACATTATATCCCCAGAACTTATTCTTCTTATAACTTATAGTTTGTATAGTTGAGCACCATCTTTCTATTTCCCTGACCCATCCTGTGGTTCCTGGTAACCACCATTCTACTCTGTTTTCATGAGTTTGACTTTTTAAAAAATTTCACATATATGTGAGATCATACAGTATTTTTCTTTCTTTGTCTGGCTTATTTTACTTAGCACAACATCCTTTAGTTTTATTCATGCTTTTGCATATGGCAGAATTTCCCTCTCTTATATAGCTGAATAATATTCCATTGTGTGTGAGTATTTATTTTATCTATGTATTACTTTAAGGCTAGCAAAAGAGCATCTCTCTGAGGCCTACTCAAGATAATATCACTTATTATTAAATCAGTCACCTAATTAGGGATCTTAACTACATCTGCAAAAAATTTTTAACAGTGATAAAATATACTTTTATTTACTTTGTTGAGTCAGAAGTTTGTAAAAATAAGTATTGCTAAAGTAGATATCAGGCACACAGAGAAGTGCTTTAGAAATCCAGTTACCTTGAAGTATATTTGAACTAAGAGAAAAAGGTCATAATATTTTGATGTAATGCATACTTAATTATTTAAATAACAATTGTGACAAATAACAGAAAGAATTAAGGAATGCTGCACTTGTGATTCATACAAAACACCAACATAATTTGTTGTACATAATTTAAAGAAATGTCTCAAACACTTTTCAAAATACTTTTGTAGCCAATACATAGAGGCATGCCTTAGATGGGCATAGGAATGCAGTTTAGGAAAAAAAAAAAAATCACACTAGAACTACTCAATTTATTCAAATCACTGAGCAAGAAAAGCAACATTGAACTGCCATACTGATTTTACACAACTTCTACACAGTACCTTGGCTGAAATCCAAGAGCAAACGTTAAGACTCTCTTCCTCTATTTTTGGTAGACAACTGCATGGCAAACTTATAAGATTTTCCCCTTAGATTTTACCT
>NW_011888942.1:1219348-1222481 GCF_000151845.1 Pteropus vampyrus
AAATGACATATTTCTTACTTTTGGGTAATTTAAATATAAATCCAAATATAAATTAAATATAAACCATTGTCAATAATGGTTTATGATATATGTAACCTAGATTAAGAGAGAAGGGAGAGGGTGCGTAGATGGCAAAATATGGGGAAAGTTAGAGCATCTTGTATTTAATCAAAATACATATGAATGTGAAAAAAAAGGGAAACAAATAATAAAAAGGTAAACTCATAGTTTTACTTGAATATTTAAAAGAAAAGTTGGGTAGATGTGATAACTCTACAATAAGGATTAACAGTATATTTTAGAAGCACAGAGGAGGAGGCAAACAGTTAACTCTGTGTAGGTTAATGAATGTCAAACAGGAGTTCTTAGGGAAAGGAAGGAGAAAAACAATGCATTTTAAATGGAACTTGCTACGTGACAGGAAGCTGTATATAGTGTGTTTAGAGAGAAGCAGAGCAGGGACATGGCATATTGGGCTGGTGGTAGAGTATTATTAGTGTATGTTAAGGACAGATTATGAAATATTTCTACGCCATTCTTCACAAGTTAGATATTTGCATGTAGGCAGAAACTTTTAAACCTCTTGAAGCATTGGAAACTTTTTCTTTAAGCTTCTGAAACTTCAAGTAAGATCTCATAGAATTTGGAATGGGTCACAGAGAGGCTGCACTAATGTTTGGAGGCTGTTACTGTGCCAGCTGGGGGACTGTTCTCATCTCAAAGACAAGAAAAGATAGAGATAAAATAAAGCTTAAGTGTGGATGCACTGATTAACAAAGTTCAATCTATTAAATATGCACATTTACTTAACAGTCTGAAGACAAATAAAAAGAAATGTTATTGTAGTAGGTTTTTTGTTGAAGAGGCTGCTTAGCTCCTAACATTCTTCTGTCCTATCTTTTCTAATAATTATGCCTGATCCCAGGATAAGCTTGCAGAGAGCATATTTGCCTTGTGTGGCCCTTCTCATCTGCAGAGAACATTTTATCTAAGAGTAGAAAACCAACTCAAAATAAGACAATAGGATTATCTTTCTCAGAATTTTAAACTTTGAACATTAAGATATTGAAAGTCTTGGAGGTTTCTTGGCATCCTTCTACAGCACAAGTGCCAATTTTTGTGTGATCAGCAGGCAAAGGTGGTTTTTCCATTTTTTTTTAAATGGTTGGAGAAAAAAGTCAGAAAAATAACATTTCATGGCATATGAAATTTCTATGATATTCATATTCCTGTCTCTATAAATATGGTTTTTGTTGTTGTTGTTGTTTGTTTTGTTTTGAAATACATCCACATTCATTCATTTATGCATTCTGTATGGCTGCTTTCACACTGCAGTGGTACCTGAGTAGTGCAACAGAGACCGTATGGCCCACAAAGCCTAAAATGTTTTCTATCTGGCTCTTTGTGGGAAAAAGTTTGCTACTTTGGCTCTAGTCTAGAGGAGAGGACTATGCATATTTACAGCTATCCTATTCAATACCTTCTTGTATTGTTTGCTCAACTCTTCCTTTGATGACAGAAACTGTTTCGATGTCCTGCCATTACAATTCCTATTTTATTTTCACTAACAGATGAAGTCAGCCTCCTTTGCTTGCAACCAAAAGAACATTAACTAATATAATTATCTAATGACCTAGTCCAAGAAATCCATTAGCTTTGCATAATTATAGAGCTGGATTGACCATTTCAAGTAAATTCACCAGTGAATTAGTAAAAACAAACAAGCGAAATATTCATTTTAAAAAATATCCAACACAGTGAAAACATTGCTTTAATATTTCTTAAATGAACAGCTAAAATTGTAAATGGAATTTATATTGTGTGAACAGGATACTGTGAGGTCTGAAATTATTATTGCCATTTTTCAGAAAATCAATATTTCTGGGGATTTTGGTTTAAATGAAAAGCCTATGTGATGACTGTGTGAATTCTGTCAGGACCACATGGGGAAATAGGTGACTAAGATATGTGATGCTACTTTTTAAGCTGTGCTAGAGGGGAAAGCTTTTTAAGCTTTCCTGATTTGAGCATGAACCTAAGTGACTCTTCAGATCACCCTATTTCAATCCTTTTTTGTTGTTTTTTTCTCTGATCTCATTTTTGTACAACTAATTGATGGCTAAAGGACTATACTTGGCCTGTACATACCTACTCTCATGGGCATACAGGTGCCAGATCCCAGCCCTTTTCTCTTCTTTCCTGTTTTACATTCTCATAGGGAAACTACTATGTTTCTTGCTTTATTTATACAAGTGCGATTCAGGGTACAAATTATGACTTAATCTTTTCATTCATTACTCTTTCTCAATTCAAACATCCTGAACCATGTAAAAAGTCACACCAGTGGTACATTTGCTAGCACAGAAATTGCCTCCCTCATTCTAACACAACTGCTTTTCCATTTCCCAGCCTGGGTCAGACATGTCTTCTACTTCTTAGCTTTTGTTTCCTCTAAAGGCAAAGTGAGGGACACACAAAACATTCAGTTCCCAAAGGTACCAGATGATAAGGTGTGCAAAAGTATCACTTCACACTTCATGGGATCCTAAAATGTTTTTAGACTAAAAAAAGAAGAGGAAGAATTACTGTAAGTCTCAGCGATAGTCATATATGTATTTGGATGGACTTCTGTCATAATCTTTTTATTATAGGCCCAATACCCAAAAATATAAACTACACTGTTTCCATGGAGAGTGCAATTGTTTAATGTAAGGTGTTATTTTCATTTCTTCCCATTATAAGTGGACCCAGACTTCTCAGGCTATGATAAGACAATGAAAATGATTTCAAAATAAACTGTCAGGACTGTTTTTATCTAAGAATCTTTCATCCAAGACCAGGTATGTCAGTGTGAGACTTTTTCTTGTTTATGAGGCTGAGTTTCCTACTAAGCAGTGATGCTAAACAAATTAATATAGCAATGTTGCCATGTGAACACAAAACTACATAACTTGTTACCAGGAAAAGTAATAGATTATAACATACAAGAATTCTAAGACATAATGATTTGGATTTACAGATACAGAGGTAATTTTAAATACTTTTAAAATGTTTGTTTTTTTTTTTTTTTTTCCTTATCCATTCTAAGTTCACACCTAGAATCTTTCTTGGGGTGGTCTGAGTTAATTTAACT
>NW_011888942.1:1223576-1230662 GCF_000151845.1 Pteropus vampyrus
AAAATTTTGATCTGTGTTTGTTAATTACAACAATCATAAGGCATATCGTATACCACTTACTCTTTACAAAGAATGATCTGACTTCATATGTAAGCAAATCGTGATAGTCACTTAACCAAATATAATTAGGAAAATAAATTACATTTTAAAAGCATTCTAGTTGATGCATAAATATCAGTCAGGACTTTGGCTCATTTTTATTCCTCAAGGATAATAGAGGGGCAAACGTGTTAGAGTTAGCTGATTATAAGTTCCATGGCTATAGCACTAGTGATGTTGATTTTGGTTTAGAGAAGATGGAAATTATTACACACACTGGAAGAAATCTTCAGTGTAGATTGTGCCCTTTGCTGACAATAACTGTAGCTTTGGTTGGAAAGAAAATGTTAATGTAGATGTAATGATTAATCTCACTTCAATTCATGAGTGAAAAACAAATTAGAAATTCTTATTTCTTCTACCTTTCTTTCCACCATCACAGACACATATACAGATAATAAACCATGTCTTTATATTGTGCAATTCAGTTGAAATTGGATTGGTCACAGACTGTTTGTGCTTATATTAATCCTTTTCCTGATACTGATAAGTACATGAATCCTTTTTGATTACTGCTATTTGTGACAGTACTGGGCTAAAGTAGAAAATTTACTGAGCAGTGAGAAATGGATACCCATGAGTAGAATCATGAAATCAAAGGCAGAGATTAAGCAGTTGCTGAGATATCCTCTGTAGAGGTTTCTTTATTTCTTTGGGCAAACGATAAACGTAAGAGATCTGAAACTGGTTTAGAGTAGGAAATTATTATGGAATAAGCTAAATATTATATGTTTTTTGTTATATTTGAGCAAGTCATAACCAAGAAGAGTATTAGTTAATTTAAAATTTAAATTGAATTAGAGTATCTCGCATTAAATCTAACATTTCTTCTATACTTACTCTTTATAGTGAGTATATGTTTCTCACAGATATCTATGGCAGATAAGCATATTTAAAAGGGAGATATGTTTGCTTTTCTGTATCTATGTGTGTGTACATATATATATACACACATATATGCAAATATAGAATGTATGTGTATGTATGTATATATACACATAGTTGAGCAAATTGCAGTTTTTAGTTCCATTGATGATAATTCATCAGACATTTGCAAAAGTGACTGTATATGATGAAACTACTGCTAAAATTGATTAGCTTGAAGACTGGTTACTAATAAAATTCACAAAGTCAGAATAATGTATTAAATTATGACATAGCATGTGGATTTTTATTCCAACATATGTTGTTATGTTTGATTTAACTTTTAAATTATGGAATAGTTTTTAAATATTATTATTAAAATACAAATCTATCTTAAACTTGTGGCATTAGACAAAGTATTGATGTTGTTTCTGATCTTTTATGGTAAATTCTATTTAATGCTTTTACTTTTTCTTGCTGCCAATATATTTAGGGCAATCTCTATAAGCCTCTTTCTGAGTCTGCATTAACTCAGAGAAAACACATAATTGGCTGTCATCTAGAAACCTATTCTCAAGGCGGACTTACAGAGCATCAGCCAACAGTCCATAAGGAAATGTGATATATATTTTTTTAATCACTCAGCTTAGTTTTCTTTGTAAAGGGGTAGCAAGTATATATAAGTAACCTGAGGACTCATTTTCACTTAATTGTCTTTTATTAAAGATGATCATATTTAATTACCCTAAAAGAAGTTTCATAAATAGAAAAATTATCTTTGTTCAAGAAAACTACCCAACTTGCTATTGGATGAGAGTGCTTGGAGGGCATTTCTAAGACCCAGACTGCATGTCAACCCTTAAAAAGACCTTCTCTGTTTCAGATAATCATGTCTAGAAGGAAATATATTGCTTATACTCTGAGACTTTTGTTGACTCTACTGAAATAATATTTTTAAATTCCTAATTCTGTATTTATAGTCAAATTGTGAAGTATTTTTATGATAAACCACCTCAGTATCTTTTTAAACAGCTAAATATCAAATAATAAAATGAAATATACTCCCTTAACCTGACACTTTTACAATGTTCTTATTGAACTACCTCTATAAGTAAAATAATTCCCTGCTCTAACGGTATAGTTTAAAGCTTCTGCTACAAGTAAAGAATGTCTTTTAACACATGTTTCATTTTAGAAAATGCAGATGAATTTTGCATTTTATTCTATGCTATATTAGATATCATTTAGCATAAAATTGATGTTTTATTTGTTTTATCTTCTCAAGGAGTGTACATAGTACTTTTTTTGGTGTCGGATCCTCCTAGCATGACACCGAGAAACCATAACAGGACCACAGTCTGAGACTCACTGTTTTAGGCACTGGGTAATGTGGTTAGAGAGAAAATAATTAGTGTTGAAAATAGCTGTAGCCAAAATATGCTTAAAGCCTGATGATTTTGTTAACTATTTGCAAGTGATACTGTAATAGATAGAAATAAATTGTCATACTTAGTATGTATTTCACTAATAGTATTATATTCAAAAATAGGAGAAACATCTGGAGTCACACTGAATTCCAGCCTACATTACATGAATTAAGACAGAAAGATGATCTAAAGCAGTATTTGCAATCTTTATAACAATTTGTTTGGCATATCACCAAACTTAATCTTACTGGAAAAACATTTCAAACAGATTTCTCTTGATAATGAGTCATAAATATCAATATTGTACATGAGAAATATGCCATGAGAAATACTACATAGTTTATGTCCTTATTTTACCATAGGCAAAAAATATTGAGATAACGATATCTTTCACTTTTTCCCAAAGAGATTTGATTCATCAAGAATTTACTTTATCTCTTGTTGACATATTCGGAAAGTTCACTAATTCTTTTGTGTCTTTATCTAGACTATCCTTTTTTAAAGGATAGAAATAAAAGTATAGAAAATATTGAAAAAATTTAACATAAGTTAAAAAAATAATGTATTGAACTTCTACTTGTGGCAGAATAGTAGATTAGACCTTTTGATTAACTTTCTAGGGCAAAACACCTAGAGGTTGAATAAATTGAAACAAACATTCAAATGCATTGCTGAAATGTTTTCTTAAGAAAAATTCTTGAGAATTTTTCACTTACATGTTGGAATCAAATTATACATGTTTGACTTGATATTATGCCATAAATCACTGACACTTTTCAGATTTTTAACCTCCTTATTCTCTGCTCTTCAGACTGGGGACTCGATATTAATATGTCTTCAAATTCAGTAAATATTTATTTTGCTGTTATCACTGCTGTTAAGCCCAATCAATTAAATTTTCAATTCAAAAGCTGAACATTTCAAGTCTAGATTTTTGTCTTCTTTTAGTTTATATGTCTCCATTTAAATTCCACACTGTACTCTCCTTATAATGATATTTTTCCCTATCTTATTGAACAAATTATAATAGTTTATTCAAATTCACTGTCTTCCAATCTGAAAATCTGGGGAAACTCTTGGTCTTTTCTATTAACTGCTTTTATCCTTGTTCATGAGTCACATTTTTATGCTTCACCACATATCTAATAAATTTGTATTTTATGAGAGTTATTTGAGTGATTAAAGGTGTCTAGATTGCGTCCTCTTGCTATGAAGAGTGTTGAGATGTGTTTTTGCTGGTGGTTAAATTACCAGGAGATTCTTTTGCTCTTCTCAAATGGACTTAATTCTTTGTTAGAGTAAGTATATAATGGTTTGAGGCTCTGTCCTAGGGAATGATCATTACTCTAGAATGTCACTCCACGCTGTTAAGCACAACTTTATTTGGTGGTTTAATCTGAATGTACTGGGCCACAACTCCAGTTTCCTCCAATGGTGCATAACCTCTGGTATCATCAATAAGTTCTCAGCCCTGAAGTAAATGATATCTGTAGATCTCATGGAGTCGTTGCCTGAACTGGAGAAACGGGGCCTTTGGTGTAGTAATTGTGGTAAATCCCATGCAAATTCTCTACACCATTGTACATTGCTCCATTTCCCTGGAATCCTATCATTTTAGTGGGAAGGAATTCTAATTTCTGTCTTCTTAGCACTGCTAAGGTTCTCCTTAACTAATCTCAGAAAAGGCAACCCCATTCAGTGGATTAATTTAAGATGATTCACATGGGACTTACATTTTGTGCTTTTTATCTTTGCAAGAATCAGTCCTATGCTGCCTTTTGTTCCTTGCCTGAAAGCAGTTACTTCAAATATTTTGTCCAGTATTATAGTTTTTGTTGTTGTTGTTGTTGTTTTGTTTCATTTTTCCTGGAAAAGCAAGTCTACTACCAGTCACTCTTGTCATGGCTGGAAGCAGACGATGTTTGGCTGTTTGTTTTTTAATCTAAAATTATATGTTTGTTATGTAGAATGATATTTTGTATACTTTTGCTCAATAAAACTCTCTTGGCATCATCAGATTCTTCAACAAGTAACCTTGGTCCATAATAGCTTATGTTTTTTGACTAAACTAGCTAAACATAATTTCTCATTACTACCGTTTTCAAAATTTTGTCAACAGAATATTTTTAACCTAACTGCTTATAAAAAATAAAAACTAAAGGACAGAATTATAGTTTAATTGTTTACATTTGGAGACCTAATGGTCCTCCTCTACATTTGGTTCATTACAAATAAAATAAAATTTCTTCTCTAAGAATAAGGAAATGTTTTATGTTGCTTTGTTTTAGTCGCAGTCCATCACAAAGTCTTTACTGCCTCAGGCAGTGAGAAATGTTAATAGTTGGAAATGGTTATTTAATTTTTTTCATTAAGATTATGAAATCAAATCGAATCTAAATGGTTCATTTGAAAATATTCAATCTAAGGTGATCTTTAAAAGATCATTTTAAAAGGCTTCTAGAGCATTTACATTCAGGAATTACATTGATTTTTTTTTGTGTGACTATATCAGTTTAATTAAAATAAATACATGTAAGACACAAATATAGATACTTTGCAAGATTCAAAGACATTTATAGGGTTGTTAATGATTATTTTTCATGATAAAACAAAACTCTTCAGACGTTGGTTATGACACTTTATATTTAATATTAACTCTGAATTGGCAACTTTTATAAGTAGGCATTTCATGTCTTCAAAACTGCAGTGTTGCAAATCAAATTCAGGTAAGATGCTGGTTATTAGAAACAGATATCATTTATTTAAACTTACTTATGCTAGTTTATGAAAACAAATATATTCTAATCTAGGTGACTCAGTCAAGGTTCAATCAGAGATAGAGTCAGTAGAAGACATATATTTAAAAAGTTAATGCGAGGAATTGACTTGTACAATTGTGAGAACTGGCTAGAGAGAAACCTGAAATCCATAGAGAAGGCTGCTTGGAAGAGCACACTTGATCTTTCAGATGTGTGCTTAAACTGCATCCTATGGGCAGAATTTCCTTCTTTTTCAGGGAAGTCTTAGCGATTCTCTTAAGGCCTTTCAGCTGATTGAAAAAACACCAAGATTAACTAGGATAATCTTTTTTATTTGTGTCAGCTGATTACTTTAATTACGTCAATAAAATAACTTTACAACAATACCTAGCAAAGTGCTTAGTTAAATTGCAGGAGATGGTAGCTGCTGTTGTCTGAATTTGTTCCCCCAAAATTCATATGTTGGAAGTTAACCCCCAAGGTGATGGTATTAGGAGGTGGGGCCTCCGGGAGGTGATTAGGTCATGAGGGTAGAACCCTCATGAAGGACATTAGTGTCCATATAAAAGAGGACTGAGAACCCTCACTCATGCCCATCATTGTGAGAATACAATGAGGAGTCTACATCCCAGAAGACAGCCTTCACCTTACCATGCTGGCACCCTTATCTCAGACTTCAAACCTCCAGAACTGTGAGAAATAAATTTTTGTTTTTTATAAACTATCCAATCTGTGGTATTTCGTTACAGCAGCCCAGACAGACTAAGAGAGTAACTTACATTATGCCTGAGAGTTCCATCCTGCCCTTCATGATAGTCTGCCTTATCAGTTTCAGACTTTCTTTGGCAGTTCCACAATCTTATACACAAATTCTTTAAAGTAAAATTTTTAACATATCACCCTTGGTTCTGTTTTACTAATTGAACCTTAAGTGATGCAGACTTTAGTTCCTAGAAGTAAAGTGCTGCTCTAACAAACACCCGAAAATATTTAAGTGGTTTTAGAATTGGGCAATTGGCAGAGCATGATAAAGAAATGCTAGATTTCCTTGAACAAACAGAAGAAATATGGATGTTAAAGATTCTGCTGGTAAGGGCTCAGAAGGAAATGAGAAACATGTTATTAAAACCAGAGGAGAGACTATCCTTATTGTGTTGATAGAAGGCTTAGTTCATTTGTTTCCTGAGATTATATGGAAATCAAAATTTATAAGTAATAACCTTGGATATTTACCTGAGGAGATTTCTAAGTAAAATATTGAAAGTGTGGTCTAGGGTGATCTTGCTGCTTATAGTAAAATGCAGGGGGAAAAAAAAAAAAAAGAGGAAAGAGAAAAATTAAGGGAAAAAATGTTAAGCTAAAAGGAACCAGGGCTTAATAATTAGGGAAACTCTCAGCCTATCTGAGATTAACTGGAAGAAAAGTGTGCCCTTATGAGAAGATTAACTGGAAGAAAAGTGTGCCCTTATGAGAAAGTCAAAGCTGTAGCTGGACAACCTTTTATTAGTGCTTTGGAATGATCAAATATTCAATCACAGAGAGCTCTTCCAAGATTTTATAAGTAAGTCTTGGACCTCTCAATCACCTCAAAAGAATTTAGGAATAGGTATGGGATTATCCATAAAATGTGAGGAGCCTTTTGTCAAATAAAGTGAATCCTGTGACATACACCAGAGACAATGTTCTTGAGAATGTAATATCAGAAGAAACAGTCATTTGGGACTAAAAGAGATAGAGAGATGGCGTTGTGGCAATGCAAGCAGAGGAAGAGAATAGGATGTGATGACAGAGGCAAAAGTCAGAGCAATGTAGGATCACCAGACAAAGAATGTGGGAAGAATCTGAAAAAGGCAAGGAAACAAATTTTCCTCTATAGCTTCTGAAAGAAACCAAGTGACATCTTGATTTTAGTCCTTCAGTCATTTTGGATTCATAAC
>NW_011888942.1:1231457-1249355 GCF_000151845.1 Pteropus vampyrus
AAAAAAAAAATGGGCAGAGGATCTGAATAGACATTTTTTTTCAGGAAAGATAGTCAAATGGCCAAAAGTACATGAAAAGGTATTTAACATCACTAATCATCTGGGAATTGCAAATCAAAATGACAATGGGCTATTATCTCATACCACTTAGAAAGGCTATCACCAAAAAGACAAGAAATAACAAGTGTTAGTGAGGATATGGAGAAAAGAGAACACTTGTGCACTGTTGGTAGGAATGTAAATGGATGCAGCCACTATGGAAAACAGTGTGAAGTTCCTCAAAAAGTTAAAAATAAAACTACCTTAATATCTGGCAATTTTACTTCTGGGTAGTTATTAGTAGGAAACCAAAAACACTAATTTGAAAAAAATATCTGTGCTCTCATCTTCATTGTAGCATTATTCACAATAGCCAAGACATGGAAGCAACCTAAGTGTCCATCAATGAATGAATGAAGATGTAGCATATGTATATACAGTGGAATATTATTTAGCCATAAAAAAAAAGAGAAAACATATATTTTTGACAGCATGAATGGTATGTGAGGGCATTGCTAGGAAAACTTTTTTTTCTTAATATATCTATTTCCTGCTATGAATTTCCCTGTATTTCTTATACTATGTCCCTTTAAATTTTATGTTCTGTCTTCACTTTTATTCATCTCAGATTTTTCTGATTTCTCTTCTGATTTCTTATTTTTTACTAGTTATTTAAATAACATTCCTAAGAGTGTGCTGTTTAATATCCACATATTTGTGAGTTTCCCAAATCTTTCTTACTGATTTCTAATTTTATCCATTGTGATAACAGAACATACTTTGTGTTATTTCTGTACTTTTAAATTAATTGGCATTTGCTTTATGGCCAAGGATATGGTCAATCCTAGAGAATGTTCTTTGTACACTTGAGGAGAATGTACATTCATTCTCTTGTTCACTGGAGTATTCTATAGTTGTCTGTCAAATCTAGTTGGTTTATAGCGATGTTTAAATCTTATCTTTCTTTTGCAGATATTTTGCCTAGATGTTCTACTAATTATTGAAAGTGGAGCATTTGAAGTGTGCAACCATTATTTTGGAATTGATTTCTCCCTTCATTTCTGTCAGTTTTCTTTATGTAAGTTGATTTGTTATAAGATGTATATATACCTATAATTGTTATTTCTTTTCGATAGGGTTATTTTATTATAAAATGTCTCTTTTTATATCTAATAGCATTTTATTTTAATATCTATTAGTCTGATATCTGTATAGCCATTTCAAGTTTCTTGTGGTTGCTGTTTGCATAATATATTTTTTCCATCCTTTTACTTTGTTTATTTGTATTTTTTAATTTAAATGCTGTAGACAGCATAATAGCATTTAGTTGGATTTTTAAATCTAATCTTACAATCTGCCTTTTGATTAGATTTTACTCTATATTTAATAATATTGATATTATTGGACTTATGTCTGCTATTTTACTTTCTGTTTTCTATGTGTCACGTTTCTTTCTGTTCTCTTCTACGGCTTTCTTTTGCACTAAGTGATTATTTTCCCAGGAAACATTTTATTTCACTTTTTTACTTCATTTTATGGAGTCATTTACTTAGTGGTTGCCCTAAAGTTTGCCATAGGGTTTATGTACCAGAATTAGCATCAGATTTATACTAGCTTAATTTCTGTGAGATATTAAATGTTACTTCTATATATCTCTATCGCTTTATCCTTTTTATTATATATGTATATATGTATTAGATCTATTAACATTACAAACTTCTCCCAATTTCCTTTGACCTCAGCCTCCATTGTTTAGTGAATGTTCTTAGACTTGAACTTCTCTGAGTCCTGTTAAAAATTAAATCAGATCCTTTTGTTAGGGATTATCAGCTATCTATTCACAGTTTGTTTCTCACCCCAGGCAAAAGCTCAGGGCCAAGGCCAGAAATCTGGAATTGAAAATAATGCCAGACTTTTTTACAGAGTGACAGCCCCTCTTCAAATGTTAAACATCAGTAGAGAGATGGAAATTAACCTGAGATATTCTTGGCTTGCATTCCTGCCAGGGAACCACTACCTTATTAGTCAGGGCAAATGTGCTTAGGGACCAAGTATTCTTACTGTGCCATAGGTAATGTAGAATCTCTATTCCATAAGTGGAGGCTGGGCAGAAGGAGAGAGTTTCATCTCTCAACCATCCTTACCTAGAATTTATACTCAGCAATAGGTAACAGAGGGCATGTTTAGAAAAGTTGATATCTTACTTTTTCTAGGAGTAAAATTCTCTGGCTGGGAACTGGTGGGAAAGGGATACAGTAGTTTGGAGTTTCCATTTTGCTGAGCTGAGAGGTGGTGGGAGGGACACTACAAAGTTTCATTTACTGAATTTTCATAAACTTTCTCAGATAGATGTTTCTTCATTTGCTATATTCATTTAGAACCACTACCAAAGACTAGATTTTCTTTGTAAATTTTTCTTACCATTTCACTGGGGAGCTGGTCTTCAGAGTGCCTCATGTTGTTACACTATATGTTGATCTAGGTATAAAGTTTTAAACTTAACTTTTGAAACAATCATACCATTCTAAAAACAGGTGCCAAGCTTGCTTACATGAGAATGAGTCAACTGTTTATGGGAAGGCTTGAAACTATATATTCTTATTTTTTAAAAGTTACTTTCGGTAACACACACCTCTAGGTCCTTTTCACTGCCAAAGAAATGAAATACAATTCAGTGAATATGAGAAATATTTGTTTATTAAAAGCACATTATGAGGTAGCAGATAGGTCAAGCTTAAAACTGGCTAGCCATGTGGAAATGAGGTTATGTACCCCTAAGCGGGGCTGAGGGTGGGTGGGGGGTATTATGGATTACAGCCAGGGAAGATGGAGAGCTATAATCCCCAGGTGAAGGAGGTCTGTGTTATATTTGGGGGCTATGATGGGGTGGTCCCAAAGACATTCCTAAGTGATTGCAAGTGAGGTCACCTTGATTGACACCTGATTGCTATATAACTTTGCTTAGTGTGCATATGCTTACCCAGAGTTCAGTCTGTTATAATTAGATTCATGAACTTCCAAGTATAGTCCTAATACTATAATGATGGTTTAATGAGGCCAAAATTATAGGCAGTACTTTCTGTACATGTGTATGTAGCTGGTTTATGCCAGCTAAGACTATAATCCTCATTTTCATTGTCTCTGGGGATACAGGAGGGATTCTCCAACTATCATAGGATGTTCTTTGGGTGGTCTCTAGGCTAGGCCCCTATTCCTTTATTCTCCTGTCACTCATGTCTGACTAGCTACCTAACACTAAAACCACAGGCCAAGCTTGCTTACATGAGAATCTGAATCAGCTGTTTATGGGAAGGCTTGAAACTACATATTCTTATTTTTAAAAAGTTACTTTTTTTGACCAAGGACTCATTTCCCAATCTGGAGACACATTTCTCCATTATCTATTTGGCTAAGATTTCATTTCTTTATTGATGTTTATATTTTATTAAGTACTTTAATATGACAAATATTCATATTTAAAGAAAATTAAAAAGATATGACTCTATTAAATTTAGTAAGATTTTTCTTTTTCAATCATATAAACCACTGAGCTTTGTACCATTTTTTAAATGAAGTGGAAAATGTCACTCCATTTGTCCTCTTTTATTCTTCAAGAAATAATTTTATAATGAAACAGATTACATATGTTTTATTAAGTCAGGAATGAGTCAAGTCTATTTTTTAAACAGGCAAAAAATGTCTGTATTGTAGACAGGCTGAAAATGCCAGTGTTCTCATTATATACTTTTTTTTTTTTCCTTCTCAGAGCTCCAGCTCCAATGCACCCACTCATAGAATCATAATCTTCAGAATAAAGTTTTATGATGACAGTTAGTTTTTGGCTTGAATGCTAAATGCCAGACCAAAGATTGTCTCACCTTCCAGAACTTTCTAATGCCAAATATTTTAAAATAATAAATACAAAGTAAGCACCATAAGAGTTTGGGCTTGTTTTTGTTGTTGTCTGTTACTTTTTAAAAACTAAGAAGGTACGCAATTCCAAATATTTGCCCTGCCCCCGCCCCCCGGCAAAAAAAATACAACAAATATTAAAGCTTCTTAAAACTTTAATCTGAGTCTTTGGTTGAAAACAAGTTTACACAGTCTCCTTGAGAAAATTGTAAAAGCATTTCTTTCTATTTACAAGATTTGTTCTTAAAGCTGTCAGTCAATAGATTTAAAATGGTCAAAATGTTATGCCAGATCAGAGTAAAATAAACAGTCCCAAAAGAAAGACAAATGAGGTATGCATTTTCTATTTTATCTAATTGTGGATACTGCCATTTTCATAACTGTGTTTTCATTACTGATGTAATTCTAGATTTAGAGAAATTTTGCCAGAATAATAAAGAATTCCTAGATACCCTTTATCAAGAAAATTTATCAGTTTTTAACATTTTGCCACATCCCTCTCTCTCAGTCCCTTCTCCTAGTCCACACTCCCTCCTTTTGCGTTTGAATGTACATTGCACAAGTCACCTTTTGATACAAGAGTCATGCATTCAGATGGTATTTCCCAAGAATCAGGATAGTGTCTTATCCAACCTCATTACAATGATCAATTTAGAAAATTAATTTAACATTGATACATTTCTTTCAACTAAATCATTATCCATAGCACAATTTGCTCAATTGTCCCAATAATGTCTTTTATTCTTTCTCCAAAGAATAATGTAACCTCTCTTTTCCTCTCATGACATTGACATTTTGTTACATTATTTTTTTCAAGGTTTGGTGATCAGAAGGCCAATCTAAATTTGAAGATTTGGTAATTACCAAGTCTGAACAAATAGTTTTAATTAGAATCTAATTACTTAGCATAATGTATGCCAAACATAAGGTGACTAAACTAGCCTTGGTTATTGCCTTGCTTTAACTGAATGTAGTTCTTTTCTAGTAAGGCTTCAGGATATACAGGGAAATTTATCCAACAAAAATAAAAGCCTCTACCAAAATTAGGTTTATCCCGATTATGTAAATTTTAGGTATATCTCTGTTATGTAAATTTTAGTTCCTTTAAAACTGTAATAAGTGGCTTATTAAAGTTACTGAAGCTATAATCACAGAGCATACAAAAAGATAGTAAAGAAACTTTCCTACAAATGAAATTACTATAAACATGCTAATTTTACCCCAAATACTCTTTTGTATCATCAGATAGCAGAATTATAATTTCTATGTAGAAGACTTCCAATCTTGGTATATAAAACTTGCCTTCATACTGCATTGCAAAGCTAGTAAATAGCTTTAACTTGGGTTTTATTTTATATGTAAAAAGTAAAAAATTGTTTTTATAAGCAACTTACATGAAATTTAAAAAACATTGTCTATAAAAGTATTATTGTTTAGTATTTAGTTCTGAATAGCATTTCATCTCTTTAGTATGTTATTCACTGTTTTATGTTCTGTGTTATTCCTAATAAGTTTAATTTAATTATCCTAAATTGCTATTAATTTTTATTTCTTCATTGTTTCCCTTATGACTGTTCCTATTTTGTTCCTTGAACATACCCTGCTTAATCTAAAATCTAAAATTTATTACAAGATTTTTGTTTGTTTGTTTGTTTGTTTGTTTTTATCTATCACACCCTCCACTCAGCTTAGGAAGTGGAAAAATTTTTATAAGGTTAAATTTAGCTATTCCTTCTAGAAAGATGATCCCAATATATCCCATTGAAATTAATCTTTTTTCCAATCCCTTTACCTTAACTATACTTCTAAGATAGCTTTGATCTGCTTTGCAGTAAATCTGCCATTAACATAGTTCTAAAATTACACATATTTAGGAATAAATGAATGAATTGTATGTTTGTCTTCCTCATTTGGTTGTATGTTTCTTGAGAGAAGGGATTTTGTGTTCTTTATGGTGTCGTTCAAAGTTTTTTAGATAGTTGACACTAAATAAATATATATTTATTGACTTTCATTTCATGGGATCTTACATATCCAAGGATAGTCTACTGTCTCCCTGAAGAGATTTTACTGTAACTTAAAGACATACTGGGCAGTGAACTTTATGATGTGTATTTAGGAATATTGAAATAGGAATTTTTTATTATTTTGACAGGACTGCCATAATAAAGTACCAAAGATGGGGCAACTTAAACAATAGAGATATATCATCGCAGTTCTGCAGGCCAGAAGTCCAATATCAAGGTGTCAGAAGGGTTGGCTTCTGAGAGTCGTGGGGAAGGATCTCTTCCTGGCACCTGTCCTTACCTTGTAGGTGGCTGTCTCCTTGTGTCTTAACAACATCTTCCTATTCTCACAAGACCTGTTATATTAGATTCGGGCCAATCCCAATAGGCTCATGTAAAGACCCCATCTCCAAATACAATCACACACAGGTACTGGGGATTAAGACTTTAACACATAAATTTAAAGGTTGGGGGGACACAATTTTAGCCCACAACAGCACCAGCCTCCACAACTCTGTTACATGCACACTTATAACTGTAAATATTTTAATGAAGATTAACATTTTATGTTACAATTAGACAATGTTAAAAACCACTGGAAGACTTAATACATTGCTTTGAATATAGATGACTGATAAGAGATGCTACAGGGAGGTCAGGATTTGATAATAGATACAGGGGAAGGGAAAACATGGCAGAATTAAAACACAAGGATTATAAATCCCTGGAAGGAGAGAAAATGGGTTCATACAATGTGTAAAATGATGGAGAGAACATAGAAATGAGAGCTAGCAGCACAAAATAGATCTTAATGCCCAAATTTCCCTAGAGATGATCCAGGTTCAAGTGTAAAACAACTTAATATTGATTATATATTCCAATTTTAATATAACAAAGATAATAGCCCAAACCTATGTGAGACATTTTGGGATATGTTCATAGCAAGAATTGTGATGATTTCTCTCCTTGAAAACTCCCTAGGTGAAACAATAGCAATATTTTTGCTTCTTTTCCTCTCTCTCTCTCATCTTAGTGATGAACAACCTCTAAAACATTCTGAAAAATATGACCCTAGCCACCTACATATATGTAATTCCACGTGGAGCAAAAAAAATTTGACTTGGAATAAGCAGCATCTTTTATTTAGGGACAGATTACACTGGTGATAAATTTTCCAAGCCTATCTGATGAGTGCTTCCTCCCTCCTGAGGCTTGTCTTTAGCACCAATTTGTTGCTCATTAGCACCCCTGTCAAAGGGTAAATACAGGAAATAAAAGATAAAACAGTCTAATTCCTTATTATAGACTCATAAAAATGTTTAATTAAAGAGGATGTTGAATTTTGTAGGATAGATAAAACTGAATTGTTCGTCAAAAATGGTTTCTTTAAAATTGTAATTAATGGCTCATTTTTTTTAATATTGCAAGAAAAAATTATGAGAAAAAATGGTATGTTGAAGTCCACTATGTTTGTCACAAAAGAATTACTATTAATTATAGCTTCTGAAGATACACAAAGTCATTTATTATTGATATGAATACTTATAAAATGCAAAGGATAAAAAATAGATTAATGAGACCTTTTCTAAAGTGATACAAATAGTATAAATCTACCTATTAGGTGTTGTCTTTAGTTTACTTAAAGTGACCACTTTTAATATTTTAAGAACTTTTGGGTAAGTCAAGACCCTCAGAAGTAACTACCTATAAATTAAGCTCACCAATACTAGTATTATGTTGGTCATAGACTTTTCTTTGGGCAATCACATGCCTCTGTGGCCAATTACTGTTTACTGAATTTTTGTGATAACAAATACTATTTTTCCAAGGTTGGCTCCTGTGAAAATGTTATTAGCACTAGTTTTTTTGTTTTTTTTTTTTTTTAAGATGGCAAACTTACTTCCTTTCATGTTGTAGACTCATGGAAACACCTATCCAAAGTGAATTAAATAGAGATCAAATTCTGTTGTTAAGTTCTCTTGAAATAAAAAATAAACTTTACAACATCAGTTTGGAGGTTGAAAGGAAGT
Organism: Pteropus vampyrus; assembly: GCF_000151845.1. Lineage (NCBI taxonomy): Eukaryota > Metazoa > Chordata > Mammalia > Chiroptera > Pteropodidae > Pteropus > Pteropus vampyrus. Next base: position 1,239,445 of record NW_011888942.1, read on the forward strand.
ACTGTTCAGCATATTTTGACAAATATTTTGAAACCTAAGGCAGACTACTTTTTGGGAGAAAAAAAGCTTATTATAAATTGATAAAGGCTACTTTAAGATACAATGTTTTCCATAGTACTGAGATAATGATCCAGCTTTTAACGGTTTTTATTCACTCTACTTGCAGCCATAGGCAATTTTTTAACCCTCAGCTATCCTCTATTGCTAAAAATAATTTTGTTTCAACAGTAATAATAACTGTTTTATGTTCCATGGTTTCAGTTACCCATAGTCAACTACTGTCTGAAAATATTTAATGAAAAATTCTAGAAATAAACAATTCATAAGTTTTAAATTGTGTGCTGTTCTGAGTGGTGTGATGAAATCTCACACTGACCATTCAGTCCTGCTGGATAAAATCCTCCCTTTGTCCTGCATATCTGCTCTGCAGACACTCCCTGTCCATTAGCTACTTAGTAGTTATCTGTCACAGCATCATAGTGCTTGTGTACATATTACCCTTATTTTACTTAATTTTTGCCTGAAAGTGCAAGAGTAGTGATGCTGGCAATCCAGATATGCCAAAGAGAAGCCATAAAGTACTTCCTTTAAGTGAAAAAGTAACACTTCTAGACTTAATAAGAAAGAAAAAAAATTATTCTGAGGTTGTTAAAATCAATGATAATTACGAACAAATCTATCCTTGAAATAGTGAAGAAGGAAAAAGGAATTTATGCTAGTTTTGCTGTTGCACCTCAAACTGTAAAAGTCACACCACAGTGTGTGGTAAGTGCTTAGTTAAGACTGAAAAGGCATTAAGTATGTAGGTGGAAGATATGAATAAAAAAGATGTTTTGATTAACAGCAGCGTGTTGCACCAGAAATCTTAGGGCCTATACAAAGACTTCATCCTCTGAAATGAGTGACCATATTTACATAACTTTTATTACAGTATATTGTTTTAGTTTATTATTAGTTATTGTTTTTATTCACTTGTTTTATATAATTTATAATATAATTATTTTAGATATGTATGTATAGGAAAACACACAGTATATATAGGGTTTTGTACTATCCATGATTTCAAGCATTCATTGGGCTTTTTAGGACACCTCTCCCATGGTTAAGAGAGCACCACTGTCTTACCAATGTGTAGAAGATGATTTGAAGCTTATTCATGTTTCAGTGCTTCAACTCTGTGTGTTTATTTAACAACTCTGTATGTTCTGTGTGGGAATAAACTTTCGACCCTTTCAGATGTAGTAGCAAACAAAATCATAACGTACAGTTTTTAATGACTTACATGAAAACATTATCTATTATGAAAAACATGCATTAGAATTGTTTTGTTTTTAAGTCAACAATGAGGTAGTAATATTAACACAGTAATCATTTGTTAAAACTTCAGCTATATATCTTAAAATGCAATTATTTTAGGAAATAAAAATAAAAATTAAGTACTTCTAAATCGGTTCACCCTGAGAGGTGTCCTAAATAAAGTATGCCCAAGGTGAATGTATTAGAATTAACTCTCATATTTGTATTTTAATTAAAACTCATGGAGAGCATACGGATATATAATTTTATGTGCTAAAGGGCAATTAACTAAAAGACTTCCCAGAAGAAATGTTATTTTTCCTGTATTAGAGACTTTCAGTACAGCAGAAGAGAGTGGTTTGGTATTATGAAGAATTTATTACAGCTCACAGCATCAGTGACTTCATTCCAACCCTGCAGCAGAGAAATTTGTAGATCTTCATAAAGTTTAACTAAACCAATTGCACAAAAGAAAGATCACAAAAGAAATTTTGCTAAAATTCATAAACTCTTCACCTTTTGGCTAATATAACATTCTAATCAACAAGGAATAATTGAAATAACTCTAAATATTAGAATCTTAATATTTCATTAAAGCAGTTGTAGGTATCCTACGATAAACAAATAAACAAATGACCTGAATCAGAATAAACTGCCCTTTCTGTAGCTACTCTCTCTGTATATTTAACCTTGAATTGAGATCTAAGATGTGGTTCATTCATCTGAACTCTTTCCCTTCACAATAAAAGCCTCTCTTAAATATGAATTCTGATTATAATTGGTTTCAAAGACTATAAGAAATTCATTTAATTTATCTCTTTTTCTGCTTGAAAGTTTTATCTGAAGAAGAATCCCTTTCTTTGTAACTTTCTTTAGTTAAAAGTTAGGCTCATAAGTTAGTGACAGATGATTTTATGAAATTCTCCTCAGAAGATCTGGGTTCCAGCCCCAGCCCTGCTGTACACTATCCATGCCACAATTAGTCTCTGAACTGCAGGTTCCTCAATCATTAAATGAGCTTGTCAATAACATATTTCTCATTTACCTTATATACAGCTATAGATTATTGAAAGTTAAATAGGTTCTGAGCATTTAGCACATATAAGAGTTACAATATTAGACTTACCTTAATTCTGAGAATAACTTGATAATATAGGTATTCCATTTTACAAATAAGTCAAAGAGGCTAACCAAGGCAGCATGGTCATTCCATAAAATAGTGTGTGTTTGCAAACAGATCTCTGTATTTCCAAATTCCATTTTCATGGTGTTATGTCACCTTCCTATGATTCTAAGGGTCAAATGAGCCAATAGTTTTGTCAGCTTTTTGTAAAGCAATAAAGTTCTTGGTGAGCCAGATGGCCAACACCTTTATTTTTCTATACTTGTCTAAAATTAGAATAGAGGTAGCCCGCTTTAGTATAGTAAAAGAGCATTGGAAAAGAGATTTGAAAATACTATATATGTTCTCATCTTGAGTACAGTCACGTGCAGCATAATGATGTTTCAGCTAATGATGGACCACAAATCCCATAAGATGGTAATGTACAATGCATTACTCACATGTTTGTGGTGATGCTGGCGTAAACAAACCCACTGTGATGCCACTCATATGAAAGTATAGTACATACAATTGCAGTAGTATGCTATATCATCTAGGTTTGTGTATGTACATTCTACGATACACACAAAACTATGAAATCACCTAATGACTAGTTTCTCAGAACATATCCTACTGTTAAACACTACGTGACTGTGTTTCCTATGGCTGTCATATCAAGTTAGTATAAAATTGATAATACAGTATACATTTATTCTATTATAGTTTTGGAGGTCAAAAGTCCAAAATAAATTTCACTGGGTTGAAATCAAGGTGTCAGTAGTGTCTGGTTCCCTCTGGAGGCTCTAGGGAAGAATGCTGTATTCTTACATTCTCATGACCCCTTCCTCTAATATGGAAAGCAAGCAATATAGCTTCTTGCTTCAGTAATCACAATGTCTTCTATGTCAAATTTTTTTGTGTCTGCCTCTTGTTAAGACCCACATGATTACGTTGGATCTACCTAGATAATACAAAAATATCCTCTGATTTCAAGATCCTCAATCATAACTGCAAAATCTCTTTTGCCATTTAATGTAACATTCCCAAGTTCTGATGATTAGGATATGAATATCTTTGGGGGCCATTATTCAGCCTACCACATTCTTTCTCTGACACACTGCGCTATAATTATTTATCAATCTTCTACACTTAGTTTTTCATTAATATGTCCTCTGTGCTTGGCATAGTGCTAAGAACTTAAGAGCTTGGAGTGCTTTGATATTTTTAAGATACTATATGTATTCTTTCTATCATGAGGCATTTTATTGTATCCTTGGTACAGTCAAAATTGCTAAAGACAAATAGCAGTGGAAATACCTCTTTACAAATAACACTTCTGCTGTAAGTAGTAAAGTCTAGAATGACTTCTATAAACGTTTGTTTCATTTGCTTAGTTTTATTTTTTTTAAACAGTATTTATATTGCAAGTAAAACAAATATGTTGTGCTTAATAGTAAAACAAAGTCAACACAAAAAAGTTATTGTATCTTTCTGTGTCTTTGCTGGTTTCTCAAGAGCTCATTTTCTAATATTTTAATTGCCCAATCATAATAAACTCGAAAGATGTAAATCTGTCTCAAAAGGTTGAAGAAATTGAGATTATTTACTTGTTATGGAAGTCCTATAACCAGAGTTAAATTTTTAACTTACTGATGGCCAGTAAGATTATATCAGTTACAATATAATAAACATGATACATTTCCATTGGAATTAACTGTGTTGTCATATTCCATACTTCATTTTAAAAGAAGTGACAAGTCTCCCTTGAAGGTAGTTATTTCTTACATAATTTTTGCCCTATGATTTTAAGTTTGCAAAAAAATCATTTATGCATTCTCTACAGCTAAAGTCAGAGACAGGAATATCCCAATAACAGTATCATAATAGTATAATATCACAATAATAATGGAAGAAACTAGCTTGGGAGGAGTTTTACTCTTTCAAACATCTATCTTTACCTTAACAGAAGTCTTATGAAGTAGGTACTATTATAATTCCTATTTGAGAATACAAGATGTTAATAAATTACTTATCTATTTAGAGTAAAGATAGATTTTAAACATGGGCAGTAATACAAAGCTGAATATTTAACTTCTATACGAAATTGCTTAAAATAATTTTTTCTGAGTTAGTGAAACATTTTATTTTCTATTGATCAGTCCATATTTTTATCTATATATTAAGGACAGTCTATATAGACAAAATGCCATTTTAATTCACAGACGTTTAGTGATGAATTTTATCTCCTGACAACTTCTTTTAGCCAATTGAGTACATAAAATTTGTTCATTCTACATGTGATATAAATAAATTCCACTGGGAATTTAATTTATAAGAAAATCTAATATCCTTTCAAATAGGTAATCCTTTTGATATTATGGTTCAAACTGGTTCTATGGTGCTGACATAAAAAAAAAAGTTATACCTTAACAGTTTTGTTTTAATTTATAAATGTTATATTCCTAAATCTAATTGATGAGCTGATATAAAGCAATTTTTAATAGTACTGATAATCCTCACAAACACTCTAGTTTTACAGAGTAAATTAGGCATACAGAGTAAACTTAAGAGAATTTTTTTTGGCTCCAGAGTCTAGTAAGTGTAAAATTCTATCCTTTTCATATAGAATATTCTCCAAAGAACATCATTTTCTTGGCCATAAAGTAAGTATTCAAAAATTTTAAAGTATTAAAAACTTAGAATATGTATTCTCTAATAAGATGAAGTTAAATTAGAAACATCAACAAAAGAAAATTTGGTAAATGCACAAATATTTTAATGTTAAAAAGTTAAATTTTAAATTTTAGCATTTAGAAATTTAAATGACAAAAATCATGAGAAACATTTACAAGGGAAATTAGAAAATAAGTTTTGGATGAAAATAAAGACATACCAAATTTTATGGGATGTATGTAGCTAAATTGGTGCTCAGAGGAAATTTAAAAATTAAAAAACCTACATTAGAAAAGAAGAAAATTTACAAATTTAAGAATTCACTTTTTTAAAAATTCATCTTTAAAATCTAAAAGAATATGGGCGATCTTTTTTGCAGGCAGGCAAAAAGAAGAGAATAATAAATTTTAGAGTAGAATTTTTTTCTGTCTTTATTGAAATATAATAGATACTTAGTTGCTTGTATTTACATTATACAACTCAATATTTTTTTTTTCAATTATAGTTGGCATACAATAATATACTAATTTCAGTTGTATAGCATAGTGATCAGAGATCCACATAACTCACAAAGTTATTACTCCACTAAATCTAGTACCCCTCTTCCATATTACATATTTATTGCAACATTATTAACCATCTTCCCCATGCTACATTCTACATCTCCATATCTATTCTGGAACTATCTCTTTATATCTCTTAATCTCTTTGCCCTTTTTTGGTCCCCCCCAAACCCCTTCCCATCTACTATCTCTCAAAATATTCTCTGTATCTATGAGTTTATTTCTGCTTTTGTTGTTGTTGATTTTGTTCCTTAGATTCCACATGTAAATGAAATCATGCTATATTTGTCTTTCTCTATCCAACCCATTTCATTCAGCGCAATACCCTCTAGGTCCATCAAGGCAATATCTTTTTCATCTTCCTTTTAGTGTCTTGTAGGCAGCATATGTAGGGGGCTTGTTTTCTTATTCATTCAGCCACTCTGTCTTTTGGTTGGAGCACGTAGTTCTTTTCTATTTGAGGTACTTGTTGATAGGAATGTAGTTATAACCATTCTTTATTACTGTTTTTGATACATGTCTTTTCTTCTTAAAGAAGTCCCTCTGATATTTCCTGTAATACTGACTTCGTGTTGATAAATTCCTTTAGCTCATTTTTGTCTGAGAAGCTCTTTATCTGTCTTTCAATTCTAAATGATAGCTTTTCTGGATAAAGTATTCTCGGTTGTAGATCCTGGGTTTTCATCACGTCGAATATTTTGTGCCAAATCCTTCTGTCCTGTATAGTTTCTTTTGAGAAATCAACTGTCAGTCTTATGGGTGCTCTCTTGTAGGTAACTAACTGCTTTTTTCTTGCTGCTTTTAAGATTCTCTCTTTGTACTTAACCTTTGGCATTTTAATCATGATGTGTCTTGATGTGGTCCTCTTTGGGTTCCTGGTTTTTAGTACTCTCAGCTTCTGGGGGTTTTATATCTTTTTCTTTCACCAAGTTAGGAAAGTTTTCCATCATTATTATTTCTTCAAATAGCTCTTCAACTTTTTTCCAGTACCCCTATGACATGAAAATTTTTACATTTAATGGTGTCCCACGGGCTCCTTAAATTATTATTATAGTCTTAGCTTCTTTTTTCTTGCCATTCTAATTGAGCATCTTTGGCTTTCCCATCCTCTGTATAAGTCATTTAAGCCTCTTGATTATTCACTTTGTTTATTCCATTTAATATACTTCTCAGATAATATGTTCTTTATTTCTGACTGGTTCCCTTTTATAATTTCCATTTAATTTTTATGTTTTTTATCTCTTTGTTAAAGTTCTCATTGAATTCACCTACACTTCCCATAAATTCATTGAGTATCTTTATAACTAGTGTTTTGAACTTTGCATCTGTTAGATTGTTTGACTCCATTATTTCTAGATCTCTGTTCTGTTTCATATTGTTTCTGCTTCTTTGTCTTCCCGCCTTGGCTGCCTTTCTATGTCTGTTTCTATGCACTAAGCAAAGCTCTTAAGTCTCCCAGTCTTATTAGTGCAGCTTTGTGTGGTAGGGGTCTGGTGGCACAGTCCTAAGAGGGGTTCAGCTGCAGGACAAATTTAGCCCCAGCCTGTGTCCCTCTTGGGCCACCTGTTAAGATTCAGCAAGCAATCCATAGGTGCTGTGCTTATAGTTGCCTCAAAAATCCACACCAGAAACTGAGACCAGCTACCACCAGTGTGAGTCTAGTCACTGCTCAGCAAGGGACACCTGACTAAGCAATGACACACCTGGAAGTGGCTTGGGTGGGACCACGAGTTGGGGGAGGTAGAGTTTTATGGAATCTACTGGGTGGAGCGACTTCTATTATCCAATTTGATGATGTCTCAGCTATGGTGGTGCCTGTGTCCACACAGGGAAGGGAGAGGGCTCAACAGAGGAACAATGGATACCATAGGCACTTAGTAGAGAGTGAGTCTCTCCTTGGCCCTCACTCCAACAACTCAGTGTCCCGCTATAAGTCCTTGTTGCCCCCTGCATTAGCCGAATGGTCACTGGTGCTCAGAGCGAGCAGGTCCATCACCACAAAAGTCCACTGAAGGACATGGCCCTTTTAAGAGGCATCTGCAGGTGCTGACTGCCCCTGCTATGTCTTCTGTCCCACGCAGCTTCTGGACAGACTCACATCCTCGCCCTGTCCCATTTTCTACCTTTGCATGGTTATTTCTTAGATTTTTTCCTAGTTGTATGGCTTGTTCATCTAGATCCCAGGCTATTTTCCTCACTGTTTGCTCTTTGTTTCTGTCACAACTTTGTTTTGGTTGCCAGAGGGATAAACAGAGCCTCTATCATGTATGTCATTTTTTCTCCTCTAGAGCAGAATTTTTTTTATAGGAAATACAAAAACAGAAAAATGAATGGATCATTCATTGCTAAGTATTATAAGTAATACTTATATACATTATAAGAAAATGCTAAGCAAAACATTTTGCCAGTAAATTAAGTAACTTAGATGATATGGTCTAATTCTAGTATGTCTCATATTACCAAAACTAAATCAAGAAGAAATATGAAATCTAAATAGATATAACAAATGAAAAAATTGAATTTATAATAAAACCTTCCCATAGAAAAGCTCAGATCCAGATGGCTTCACTGGTAAATTTTATTAAATATTTAAAGGAGAAAAATACCTATACTCACCAAATCTTACACACAATGCAGGAGAAAGCTATGTCTCAAAGCATTCTATAAGACCAGTATTACCTTGTATCAAAGCCAACTACAGCTATCACAAGAAAGATAAACTATAGATCACTGTCCCTTATAAATATAGATACAAAGTCATCAACAAAATATTAGAAACCCAAATTTAACAACATATTTTAAAGTATTAGTATTTAATATGAATAAATTCAGGTGAGATTTTGCTTAAACCAGAATCAGTGTAATACATTACAGAAATCATCAATTATATAAGTATGAATCATATACATCTATAGATGCGGTAAAAGATTTGACAATGTTCAAAACCCATCATGATAAAACCTCTTAAACATGAAATAGAATTTTTCTAAACCTTAAAAAAGGGTATCTATAACAAATCTACAGTGAATATTGTACTTAATAGTGAAAAATTGAGTGCTTTCCCCTTAATATCAGGAAAGAGACAAAGTCTGCTCTCACCTCTTTTATTCAACATAGTACTGGAAATTCTACCCCTAAAATTAAGCAATAAAACAAATATAACCAGATTGTGGAAAAAGAAGTCAAACTATCCACATGCTCGAGCAACAAAATATTCTATGTAGGAAATCCTAAGGAACATACACAATCACATAAACATTAGAACAAATAAGAGAGTAAGGTCACAGCATGTAACATCAATATATAAAAAATCAATATGTTTCTGTATATGAGCAATGACAACCCAAAACTGAAATCAAGAATACAATTCTATGAAATAACAAAAAAAATACATATATAGGAATCACAATAACTAAAAAACTAAGACTTGAACTCTAAAATTTATAAAACCTTGCTGAGAGAAAAAGAAGTCCTAAATAACTAATATCTCACTGAGGGTTTTTTGTTGGATTTTTTAAAAAAATATTGACTTATAATTGATAAATCAAGGTATAAGACATTAAAACATACATTATGATTTGATATACATATACATTTGAAAGATCTAATTAATTAACCATCATCTCACATGTATTAATATATATTTTTGTTATTAATTTTGTTTGGCGAGAATATGTAAGTTCTACTCAGTGTATAGTATAGTATTATCAATTATAATTACCATGTTATACATTGGATCCTCAGACCTTATTCATCTTATAGCTGAAAATATGTTCCTTTTCAGCAACCTCTCCCTATTTCTCCCACCTGTCAGACCGTGGCAACTACTTTTCTCCTGTTTCTGTGATTTAGACTGTTTTTTCTGTTTTTAGGATTCCACATGTAAGTCATATCATTTAGTGTTTATCTTTCTCTGTCCAACTTATTTTATTTAACATAATGCCCAAGTAAATAAATTTCATCTATGTTGTTAGAAATGACAGGGTTTTGTTCTTTCTCATGGCTGAATAATATTTCTGTTTGTGTGTTTGTGTGTATATGGTTTATACCACATATTTATCCATTTGTCCATTGATGGACACGTAGCTTGTCTTTTTTGGCTGTGGTAAATAATGCTTCAATAAACATAGCAGTGCAGATATCTCTTCAAGAGAATGATTTCATTTTCTTTAGAAATAGAACCCACAAAAGGGATTGCTGGATCATACGGTACTTCCATTTTGAATTCTGTGGAACCATTGTACTATTTCTTCATTATAGAAATCCGTTTTTTTTTT
>NW_011888942.1:1250775-1254618 GCF_000151845.1 Pteropus vampyrus
TATAGTGCACTGAAATGAATCACAATAGTGTAATTCAAGTTATGGTTTTGTCACTCAGTAGCTGTTTGGGTAGCTACTTGAACATCTCAGAAACTGTTCTTTTAGCATATAAAAAAGGAGTAATATGAAACCAACTACAAGCTGTTTAAAGAATTAAATAAAGTGACATTTTGAAATAGCTGTGAAAGCATTAAAATTCTACAAAGTAAATATATTTAGTGTCCCAGACAATGTTTCTGTCATTCATTTAGTATTTATCTCTATGAACTTTTGCTGTAAGAGGACTGGTTTTTCTATGCATAAAAATTGTTTCATTTATATGTCTTTACATGTTCTATTCACTATCCTTTGAATACCTTCTCTTTTTCTTCAACATGTTCAAATCTCAACTCATATAGGTATGTATATACTCCTGAAAGAACCATCAAATCCCATGGAAACTCATGACGATACCTTTGTACTCTAAATTTACAATACTGATTTGAGTTCTTTTATTTAACTCTTATAAGGTAACTCATATAAGAAAAGTGCCTTCCTCTACATCAGTTGTTGGCACTTAGAGATGTTAATAATAGGTGTACAATAGTAGATGTACAATAATAACTTAGATTGATTTATCATAGAAAACATGTCAAAGGGACAATACTAGCATATCATCTTCTCATATAATATTTTCCATAATCACAAGTTAACGGGTAGTGGAGCACATAGTACTAGCCGCTGACATAAATGACAAGAACTAGGATAGAAAATTGATTCAAGTGAGCCAATCAGTAATCTGTGCATTCAAGTAGAGTACATATAGGTGACCTTCAGAGAGAGAAAGAATAAATATGACATACAAAAATAACAAAACAAAGCAAAAAACCATTGCCAAAAAAGAGGGAAGGAAAGAGAGAGAGGCTATTTTCTTGGAGGTGGGGGGTGGTGTGTTTTATGAAATCCTTAAACATACATTTAGTATACCCTCCTAATACTTTCAACATATTCTCCTTTATAGTCCATTTTGACTTAATTACCTTGAGCCAAATAATAGTAGCTAAGAAATTTATGAAATGCATTCTTTAAGCAAACTGAAGCACATAAAGTCATATCTCAGATAACATTAATTATCCCATTGAAGAGCAGCAAGGAAGGAAAGTAATGTCAAAGAGATGACAAACAGCATCTATTCTCTCATTCTTTAATAATAATTTTTAAAAATAGATACATGCTTACTCAGCTACAATGTAGTACCTAACCTCCCTTGTCATGAGGTTTGGCAATAAGATTAGGTGACAGTTTCTAGAAATGAAATATAAATATAAGTGATGGGTACCAATTCTACATCAACACTTTAAAACAATAAATATGCTCCTCCACGCTCTTTTTTTTTTCCCCCCAGAAGCAAATATATGGAAGTGCCTAAGACAGAGCTTTGGTTATGCAGACAAATGCAACATCTCAGGGGATGACAGAGAATATAGAAGGAACCCGAGGGCCTAAATGTCCTAAAGGACCAGACATGTCCACTGACTTGGAATGCTCATTTTGGACTGTTTTTGTATGTGTGTGGTGGGGGGGGGAGGGGAGTGTGTATTTATTTCTCTCTTTATATATGATATATCTATGTCTATATATGTATATCAATATCTGTATCTATATATCTATATCTATAGATAGATATATCCTTTAGGACTTACTGTCTCTTATACAGCAGCTCAATTGTTCTCTACTAATACAAAACTCATGATATTATTATCATGGAAATATGATGTTCAGGAAGAAATTCATAGCAGTCCTCATAAAGTCTATCACACCAGGAGACAAAATGAAGATTGCAGAGAGATTGATATTGGAGGCATACACTATGATTAAAAAGAGGCCCAATAATTGAGGGCCTGCCATGAATTAGTATTTCTCTTTACCTGATTTCCTTCATGTACTACAAATTCTATTATACCAGCCTCATCCATACAAGTGTTTTTTCTCTCCTCAGCTAAAGAGTTTATGGATAAATTTGCATACATTAACCTATATATTCCTCATGCCAATCTCTTAAATTGCTACAAATACAGGATATGTTGATTATTCTCTATTCTCCCCTTCTCAGCTAAAGAGTTTACATTCTAAACTTCTTTTAGTGCTTTGTTCAGCCAAAGGGAGGCAATGATGTTGAGCTTGGTAGGAGGAAAGGGAAAACATTCAGGATTTTTTTTCAACCCTGTTCCTACTAAGCCACTGTATTTCTTAGATAGATGCATCCTTCCTTGAATTCAGCTTTTGCTATGTGGCCCAAATTTACAGTTTTATTCTTACTGGTTTTCAACTACACTGTTTGTCTCTCTTATCCCTTCAATAATAGCGATGGTAACAACTTAGCTATGTGGTTAGTTATTTTTGTGCCTCATCATTCCTTGTTTATTTTTTTGAACCCTAATTAAATCTGTATACATAGTCCCTTTGTTAATGCCTCTTTAACTGAACTACCTGTTTTTTGCTAGTATAATATGTTGTCCCTATTATATGAATGAGGAAACATAAGTACAGAAAGATCAACACCCAAGTTCACTTAATAAATGATGTAGTAAGGGTTTTAATCCAGGCAAACTGATATAGCGTTTGTGAATCTAAATACTAGGCAATAGTGCCCAATATATCAGTACATGGAACTGCACAGAACTCCTCAGAAAGACCTTAGAAAGAAAATAAATATATGGAATTATGAAAATTAAACTTTAAATCACAATTAGTGTTAGAAAATAGTTGAAAATTTTAAATGAGTAAATACAATGTTCCAATTTTAAATGAAAAATAATATGAACAATCTAAAGAATATAAAAATCAAAAAGTGAGATGAGTGGTCTACCTAGCAGAAAATTTAAAAAAAGAGTTCAATAAAGGAAATTGTGACAGTATCCAATGCTGGTTATTTAGAGTATTTTGAAATTTAGCCCCATTGTTAATGTTATTCCAAATGTGTAAGATAAATAAAGATACTTTATTCCGGTGCCAGTAAACATTTAATACATCTCACTAAAGCTTACATTCTCGTCCAGCAGCTTTATAATTTTGATTTCTTTTGTTATTCTGTCTATAGAAGAAGAATGTAACAGTTGGTTCATACTAAGGGTATGTTATTCCTGTAGGTATTGTGTTCACATTTTAAAATAGTGGATATAATAATATTCTGAATGTATATATCAGTCCGTGAGTTTGGTTAATGGCTATCTGGCTTTATAGGGTAGCACTGCTTTCAAGAATCTGAGGAAATTGTGTTTTTAAACCTATAAGACTGAATGACAATCATTTTATTATAGAGAACCAATATCTTTTTCATTTTAAGTATTGGAAGGAAAAGGGTAGTAGAAAGGCAATATTCTTTACAATTAGCTGAGAAGCATGTGAAAATACTAAGAAATATTTCTTAAGGAGATATCAATTATCATCATCATCCAGAAAAAGCACTTATGAAACCACTATCTTGTATTCCAGTTTCGCCTAGTCACTCAAGTTAACAGTTACAGTTCTCAGAGGATTCAGACTTTATAGCTTAACATAGAATTTGTCATAAAAAAATATACAAACAGCCAAACATGAGTATTGGAGCTAGCTTGATAGTAGTATTACTCAGAGTAAAATAAGAAATTGTCATTTTGGTCTATAAACAAGTCTCTCGTAAGTTTTATTTTATCAAGTCGTCCCTGAGGAAGCAGACTTGATAGACATTTCTTCCTAGTTCTAAGAAGCTGAAACCCACGTCCTGGACCCAGTATGGCATAGATTCTCTGAGAGACTCAGTCTAATAATCTTAGTCTGTGTAATTCTGACTCCTGTGAACTTTCAGTAGTTTTAAGACACTGA